>NC_134087.1:113533744-113838476 GCF_000715075.1 Nicotiana tabacum
ATTTATAAGAATAGAGTACCAATTGTTCCCAATCAAATCAAAGATCAAGCCAATAAAAGCTTCAGGAAATCCCATTTTCCGTAGTACTTTGGTCAGGAATAGCCATGATAGTTTGTCGTAAGCTTTTATCATATCAAGCTTAATTACAACGTTTGGACCTGATTTTGTTCTCAACCTGATATCCGTAATGATTTCTTGAGTTAAAAGTACGTTCTCAACTATGCTCCTGCCCTTCATAAAACCTGCTTGTTCCTCTGAGATTATGTTTGGTAATAATTCCACCAACCTCTCATGAATAACCCTAGAGAAAATCTTGTTAACAAAGTTGCTAAGACTGATTGGTCTCATGTCTGCAAAGGTAATAACTTCTTTTTTCTTTGATAATAAAACCAGGTTTGTGTGCGTGACACTCTTTGGCAGCTGCTGACCGCTAAAGAAAGCCTTGACCATGCAGACAACATCTTCTTCGATAATTTCCCAGCATGTTTGGTAAAAGGATCCAGTGAATCCATCCAGTCCACCAGCTGAGTCTCCATTCAACCCTATAACAGCTCTCTTCACTTCTTGATTGGAAGGCAAGGCCATCAATCTTTCATGTTGATCAGTATCTACCATTGAAGGTACATGATTTAGAATGCCAAAATCATTCGGAACTGCAGTCTCAGTAAATTGATCTTTGTAGAACTTTATTGCTTCTTCTGCTATTAAGTGATATTCTTCGATCCAGTTACCAAGGCTATTCTGAATCCTTGATAATTTCAGTCTCTTCCTTCTCCCATTAACTTGAGCATGGAAGAATTTAGTGTTTCTATCTCCATCTTTGAACCATAACATGCCAGCTATTTGTCTCCGGAATTCTTCTTCTAATGCAAGATATTTAATCATTTCAGCTTGGACCTGTTGCAATCTTTGTCTATTCATCTGTGTAGGATTTACTTCAAATTGTCTTTCATGAACCAGGACCACCTCCTCAAGGCTTGCAATTTTCTGGAATATATCCCCATATGTAGCTCTGCTCCAGGTAGATAGTGCTCGTTTAAGCTTCTTTAACTTGTAGTTAAAAATGCAGAAAGGGTTAGCACTAAAATCAGCATTCCAATTCTCCTTTACTACATCTTTGAAGGTTTCATGCTTTGTCCAGAAGTTAAGAAATCTGAATGACTTCTTAATTGGAGGAGTTTCTATATCACATTTCAGCAGCATTGGGCAATGATCAGACCCAATTTTGGATAGGTGAGTTATCTCCAATCCAGGAAATGTCTGTTGCAATTCATTATTGCCAAAACATCTGTCCAATCTTTTAAAAATGCAGTCCTCCTCTGATCTTCCATTCCACCATGTAAATATGCTTCCTTTAAAACCCAAGTCTGTCAAGTTACAGGTATTGATGCAGCGTCTGAAGTCGTCTACTTCAATGAGAGAAACTGGCAAGCCCCCATATTTTTCTTCCTCATCCCATATCACATTAAAGTCGCCTCCAACTAGCCAAGGTACTATCATATCTGATGCCATTGCATACAAAGTATCCCATAGTTCTATTCTTTCCGTGCGATCACATTTGGCATAGACTAGTGTAAGGATGAGCTCAACATGTGTTTCAGAGTGCATTAATCTCAAAGTCAGTTGTTGAGTCATGTTATATAAAATAGTAACCTCAAAAATTTCATCAATAAAATCCCAAATCTTGATTGACACATTCACCACAGCCTGTGCCAAACCAATTCTTGCTCTATACCTTTCCATTTTGTGAGACTGTTGCATAGGCTCAAGGATACCTATGAACTCAAAATGATGTTTTCTTTGCATTGTAATCAGCCTTTCAAATGCTTGCATTGTGTTTACTGACCTGACATTCCATATAATTGCATCCATTAAATGTTTTGGGATTTGAACAGTGTTCTCCTTGTTTGTACTCCACTAACTGGGACAGTAAAAGTCTCTTTTGACTGTTTCTTTTTTCCTTTAGTTGCAGATTTTACCAGTTCAATAAGCCTTGGCGATAGATCTCCCTGCTTGGCAACATTAAGGAAATTTTGTGCAGTGGATTCCTCATCTATGTCTCAACCTTTAAGTTCTGCGTGGTTAACTTGATTATGTGCTTCTACTGCTTCTTTTGATGTAACAATATCCTCTGCATGCTTGATAAGTTCAGCATCTTTATCGGCATGTTCATTGGTCAACAACATTGTACTGTTCAAAGGGACGTTACTTCCTGCTACATCCTGCACGGTGCTCAATGGAACATTATTTCTTGCATAAACCTGCACTGTCATAGCTCGATTGTTGTCTGCATTCTTGTCTTGTTTCTTGTCTGCATTTTCAGTTTCTTTCAAGACATTACTAACAACATTATGTGAAGTCCCTCCTGGATCTATAATATTAATGTTCCCCTCTTTTGCTGCTGCTACATTTGTGCATTTACTGATGCTTTGAATATTGATTGCATTGGCATTGCCATTAACACTTTGATCCTCATCTTCCACTTCATTTCCTCCAACTTCTTCATCACTATGCATTGTATCTGGAATCTGACCATCTGCTAAGTCTTCCTCTGTTTGGTTGAGCCATAATCTCCCTCCTGCCCATTTTTCTTTTTCATTGGTCCTGAATTTCTCAAAATCTGTATCTTCAACAAATTCATTTTCTTTGTTGTTTGCTAATTGTTGTTCAACTTTGGTGTCCTGTGAAGGAATGTCTTGACATGCAGTATTGACTTGAACTAGATTATTTTTGAATAGTTGTACCCAGTGGGCAGTTGACTCATTGTGGAAATGTTGTTCATTCCCCAAATCTTTTTGTACACAATCAGCTGTTGATTCTCTATTTGCTGCATGATTTCTTATTGCTGTAGGATTGAAAGTAGGTGCTGCAGGGTTCAGTTTCTTGGGTTGTGTCTTGGATGATTGTCTCCTAGATGAGCTAGGAGAAGTTACCTTTTGTACCATTTGTCTAATTGAAAAATCAAATTCCTGCTCCTCTGATTCATTCTCTACACCTGCTGTGGAATTATTTTGCTGAATATCATTGTTGCCTGTGGTTTTTTGAACTAGAGTTTCCTCCAAAACTGCCAGTTGGTTGCCTTCAGTAATCTCACCATTTTCAATTTGTAGCACTGCAAATTGGTTGGTTGTTTGTAATTGTTTTGTCACAGCTGTAGTGTTAACAAGAACCATTTCTTTCCCTTGTGCAGTAGTACCTTCAGCTTGTTGGCGTTTGTTTAGTCCCCTATTATCGCGAACTTCCTTCCATTGAAGACCTGCATTACCAACTACCTTACCACTAGTAAGGATCATTAAAGGAGCATTATGTTTTGCAGGTTTCTTAGTGCCTTGTTTCACATTTTCGACATTTTCCTACTGCTGGACATTTTTGTTTTCCCTTAAATTAGGATTAATTCTCCAACATTCAAGCATGTCATGGCCTTGTAACTTGCACTCTTTACAGTACTTTGGCAAATAATCATAGTTAATGGTTACCCATTCAGTTCTTACATCCCCATTTACTTCATTGACAATGACCATTCGAACTTTCTTGGGGAGGTCAGCTAGCAGATCCACCAACACTTTAACACGAGCACAACTAGGTCTAGTTTTCTTGATAGTAGACAAATCCAAGTGAAGGGGTTTACCTACAGCAGAAGCTAGAGAGAACAAGCATTCTCTGACAAAATAGGTGGGCAGCAAATTAGGGAATGAAATCCAAGCCATTACCTTAGGTGTCTCCTCTCCAACTTTAAATTTTGCATCATAGATCAAAGTTCTTAGTTGGTATTCCTCCCCATGCTTATCGTTAACATAGTACACACCTTTTGACAAGAAATCTACGTAATCGTTCCATAATGAAAATCGAATCAAAATGTGCCTGTCACGAAGATATCCAATGTTGCATTCAGCTTTGATACCACACTACATTGGAATAATTCGACGTATTTCATTGATATTTGGCCATCCGTATGAAAATTTGCACACAACTGCCTATTGCAGTCCTTCAATATAGTTCATACGTTCAACTTCTGATTCTGTAAAGTATACAGTTGGTTGTCCTTGAAAGAATTGAGCTTGTCTAGGGGGGATTGGATCAACTGATGCTCTATCTTGCATAGTAGAAGTGCTGGGCGTAGGTTTTACCGCCTTTGCATAATCCATTGGATTTGGATTTGTTGTCGTGCATGGCTGTGTGAGGTCAGGAGGTTGACTAGATGGCCCAACCAAAGATGGAAGCTGGCCATTGGCCGCAGTGGCCATGGCAGCACTTCGTTGATTTTTAAGCAAAACAACTGAACTTCAATATTCCATATAAAGAAGAAAGAAAAACTAGTAATATAGAACTTGACTGTTAAAATAAAAGATAAGCCACTGAAGTTCCTCAGTACTTCATCTTGAAAAGAGTGCAGAAAATTCGAAATTTTCAAGGAAGCTCAGTGCTACAGTAATTCGCAGAAAATAAAATTAAGATCTAGACCAAATGGTTATGAGTTTTACTATGAAACCAACTGGGGATTGTGCGCAATGAGAAAATGAATCTTTTGATACCAAGTTTGCGAAAATCCACCGCCGGATTCAGAAGTTATGGCCGATGAACAGTGGCGAAATTACTACTATGTTGGATCTGATGATCTGTGCTTTTTTTTCAATTTCAATTTTGTGCTGGTTTTTCTAAATCTCCATTAGTTTGTGTTTTGTGACATAATTAATTCTTACAACTACATTAAATCCTGCATTTAGCAATATTTTTCATGTTAGATGTATTTGTCATATTTACCATTTAATCGTCGGTGATGGTAAGAAAGTTTTAAATGTAGAAATTGAAAAAGTTAAAATGGCTCTTAATTGGCTTTTTTATTCAAACCGTAGAAGTAGACTAAGAGAATATTTTAAAAAATGTGATAAGTTTGGCCTTAGAGAAAGAAGGTTCCTAAACCTTGTCCGACTAGATGGAATTACATGTATGAAAGTTTAGTTGTTGCATATCAATATAGAAACTCAATAAATGCAACGTATAATGCTCGTGCAGGCGGTGGTGATGATGATGATGAGCACCTTACAAATCAAGATTGGAATAATGTTAAAATGCTTGTAGATTTTTCAGAACAATTTCATGTTGCTACAAATGAATTATCTGCGCAATATTATCCTACTATTTCTAGCTGTTTAGTTTATATTGCAGCACTTGCAGATTTATTTACTCAATTTTCAAAGGGTGGGGTAATTATCAACATGCCATTAATTCTATGAAAGCTAAGTTTAAAAAATATTTTTTCCCTATCCCCCCTATTTTTGGTGTTGCTGCCATGTTAAATCTTACAATGAAATTATGAGGTCCTCACTTTTGGTGCACAAAAATTTATAACGCTTTATCACTTTCAGCTAAGGAATTTGCTACACTTGGAGATACAAAAGCCTCAATTAAAATAAATGCTCAAACAATTTATAATTCTTATCAACTTGCCTTAGATCATGCTAGACCAAATGTTCCAACTCCTACTTCGTCTAGTTCGCAATCATCTAAAAGAACTACGGGCCTAAAAGCCCTTAGTTCTTGTACGGAGTTCAGGGGTTCTCAAGGCGATAATTTTGGTGATAGTTCACAACTAAATGAGCTTCAAGTTTATTTGTCGCAGGGACTTGAATCAGAGAATCCCGACGGCTCCTTCGATGTTTTGGAATGGTGGAAGGACAAACAAAAATACTATCCGATTCTTTCAAGGCTGGATCGAGATATTTTAAGTGTTCAAGCTTCAACAGTGGCATTGGAGAGCACTTTCAGTTAAGCGAGACTTCAAATCGGTGATCACATAGCGTCTATGAGGGGGAGCTTGGAAAAATCAATACTCTTCAGAGATTGGATCCGTTCGGAAAGAAGAAATTTTGGACTTGTAGAATCACAACCGGAGATAGATGAAGCCTATGAAGAAGTGCTAGCAGAACTGGCACATGATGCTATTTCACCCGGAAGCGGTGATGAACAAGCATCTTTTCCACCACCACCAATGAAAATTCCTCCGGACCTTGAAGGATTTATGAGATTTGTTACAGATAATACATAGACTAATATGTAACTTGTATTTTGGCACATCTTCCTTAGTTTTTTTTCCTTTTAATGGTGGTATTAGTACCTTGTTGTGCTCAATCTATTGGGGGGAGGAAGACTAAGAAAGATATTGTCATTTTTTGTTAATGTCATAATAATAAAAATTATAAGATATTCCCTTGAATATTTTTTGCAATTTATTTTGTGTTTAAATTTGATATAGTATATATACTATATATCTAATACATATAAACTATATATATATTATATAAGGCAATATATATACATACTATACATACTATATATACTATATATATAATTTACATTAGTATATTAATATATATATATATATATATATATATAGTTTACAAGAAATTGCCTTAGATAAAAAATTCAAAAAAAATAGCCCGAAACACTTAGGCCCGTGGGCCCGACCCATTTAGCTCGGGACCATGTGGGCTTAGGTCCGTAGTGGGCCCAGGCCCGGCCCAAAATACAGCCTTAGGTATGCTACATGCTTATGTCATAGATTTCGTGGGTTCTTGGGATCAGTTTCTTCCGCTTGCAGAGTTTGCATACAATAACAGCTGCCAATCGAGCATTCAGATGGTTCTGTATAAGGCTTTGTATGGAGACTATATCGGTCTCTGGTGGGATAGTTTGAGCCGGGTGAGTCTAGGCTATTAGGTACTGACTTGGTTCAGGATTTTTTGGACAAGGTTAAGTTGATTCAGGATCGGCTTTGCACGACGCAGTCTAGACAGAAGAGTTACTCCAATTGGAAGGTTTGTGATGTTTCTTACATGGTAGGGGAGAAGGTACTACTCAAAGTTTCACCCATGAAGGGTGTTATGAGGTTCGGGAATAAGGGCAAGTTGAGCCCTCGATTTATTGGGCCTTTTGAGGTGCTTGAAAGGATTGGGAGGTGACTTACAAGTTTGCCTTGCCCCCTAGCCTGTCGAGTGTTAATACAGAATTTTATTTTTTCATGCTCCAGAAGTATGTCAGCGATCCGTCTCATGTTTTGGACTTCAGCACAATTCAATTGGATGGTTATTTGATTTATGATGTGGAGTCGGTGTCCATTTTGGACCGGCAGGTTCAAAAATGGAGGTCAAAGAACATAGCTTTGGTAAAGGTGCAGTGGAGAGGTCAGCCAGTCGAGGAGGCTACATGGGAGACCGAGTGGGAGATGGGGAGTAGATATCCACACATATTTGAGACTCCGGGTATGTTTCTAAACCCGTTTGAGGATGAACATTTGTTTAAGAGGGGGAGGATGTAACGACCGGTTGGTCGTTTTGAGTGTTGTAGCCCTGTTCCCCGTTTACTGCCTATTCTATGCTCAATTTTTGATATGTGACTTGCCGGGGTAGTTGGTTTAGTTCCGGGTATGTTTCAGAGTGAGTTGGGATACTTAGGACCGAGGTTGGAAGCTTAAGTTGAAAAGGTTGACCGGATATTGACTTGTATGTAAATGACTCCGAAATGGAGTTTTAATGGTTCTGATAGCGTCGTCGGGTGATTTTGGACTTAGTAGTGTGTCCGGATTGTGGTTTTAGGTCCGTAGTTGATTTTGGCTTGAATTGGAAAAATGAAGTTTGGAGAGTTAAGAGGTTTGACAAGGAGTTGAATTTGTGGTTAACGGGCTCGAATTTTTGTTCCGAAAATTGGAACAGGTACGTTGTGTCATTTCTGACGTATGTGCAAAATTTGTGGTCAATCAGAGTTGATTTGATAGGTTTCGGTATCGAATATAGAAGTTATAAGTGGTTATAGTGTTGTTTGATGTGATTGACGCTTCGAGCGAGTTCATATGATTGTTTAGGACTTGTTGGTATTTTTGGTTGAGGTCTCGGGGGCCTCGGGTGAAGGTCAAATGGTTATCGGATTGGAATTGGGACTTAGATATTTCTGATGTTGCAGGTCTGGTTTCCTTATTCCCAATCGCGTGAGTTGGTACGCGATCGCGAAGGCTTATTTGGGTAGCTGGGATTTTTCTCTATGCATTCGCGAGCAAGAGTCTGTGATCGCATAGGTTGGTCAGGCAGTGAATCGCGAACGTGTGGGGCTTCTGACTTTCGCGAAGAGGAAAAGAGGAGATCGGGATCACACGGATTTGTTAATCGTGACCACGAGATGATGTTTGCGGTCGCGTAGGGTAAAGTTCAGCTTATCCGCGTTCGCATAGGGTAAAGTTTGGCAGCTTAGGATTTGTGCTCGCGATCGCGTAGAAGGACATCTGTGCAGACTTAAATATTTTTAAAACGAGGGTTAGAGTAAAATTTTGAAATTTGATTTTGAGAGCTCGGATTGAGGCGATTGTTGGAGAGATTTCAAGGGAGTAATTGGGGTAAGTAATTCTAACTCAGTTTTGGTTAAATTAAATGAATATATCATTATTTTCATCATTTAATTAGTAGGCGTTTGGATATAAGAATTGTAAAATTCCAAAAAATAGTGAAATTTTTTAAAGTGAAAATGATATTTGAAATTTAGAGTTGTGTTTGGACATAAATTTCAGTTTCGGTTGTTTTTGAAGTTTTATGAGTGATTTGAGTGAAAATTTTGAAAAATAACTTTTTGGAGTTTTTCAAATTTTCGAAAATTTTCAAAATGCATATTCAAGTAAAAATTGGAAATTTTATGAACAAACTTTGATTTCGAAAAAAAAAAGTAAATTTTGTTTGGAAAAAAGGAAATTATTTTTATGTCCAAACGGCCTCTTAGTGTTTTGGGTTGAAAAATTGGGGGAAAATAGTGAAACTTCTTAAGCCGAATTTGGGGATTTGAATGGAGTTTTGGTATCGGGATTAAATAATTTTGGTATGGTTGCACTCGTGGTTGAATGAGTGTTCGAATTTTGTAACTTTTGCTAGATTCTGAGATATGGTCCCGAAGGTTTACTTTTGAGTTGACTTTTTGACTTTTGATTAAGAACTTAGCATTAATATAGAATTAATTCCAATAGCTTGAGTTGATTGTATCGAATTGTTTGTGGCTAGATTTAAGGCATTCGAAGGCCGATTCGCGAGGTAAGGGCTTATTGGAGTAGAGATTCGCATGGTTTGAGGTAAGTAACACTTCTAAACTTTGTTCTAAGGGAATGAATCCTTGAATTTCGTGTTAAGCGATCAGTGTTGAGGTAACGCACATGCTGGGTGACGGGCGTGTGGGCATGCCCGTTTTATTTATGACTTAGTCGATTTTGTGGGACCGTTTAGTCACCTTATCTGAATGTTATTATTGTACTTTATGTGTTAGAGCACTTGAGCTCTGAATTTTGTTAGAAATTGTGTTTAGGCTATGAGCTGGTACTATTGGGACCCACAGTAGTCGTTCTTTTTTGTTGTGATTATTTTCTTAATTTGCAGTTACGTACTCGGTCGCATTCATCATTGCATATCGTCTCAGTCTCTGTTATCATACATTGTCACATCATGTATCATTAATTTGGGCTGCTTGGAATGAGTGTTGTAAGCCCGAGAGACTGGAGATATTGATGACTAAGTGAGACCGAGGGCCTGTTTGTGAGTGATATTGATGGGATCGGACTGCATGCCGCAACAGGCACTATTGACTCATGATGGGATCAGGTTGCACGCTTCAACAGGTATTATTGATTCACGATGGGATCGGACTACACGCCGCAACAAGTTTTATTAGCGCTTGGGCTTCGCCCCTCTGAAGTCTGCACACCCACAGTGAGCGCATTTTCTGTTGATTTATGATGGGATCAGGTATCGTACAGTGCTAAGTGATTGAGTGTGATGAGTGAGAATTGAGACAGTCAGGTTGAGTACTCTAAGGATGTGAGTACGCGAGGCTTTTATTGTGTTGCATCACATTCGATATGCATATTGGCATGTAGAAATAGAGATATATTCCTCATATCATTCAGACTTGGCATAATTTATCTCTGTTGAGCTTAATTGTTAAACCTAGAAAAATGTCTACATTCCGGTACTGGTACTTGTAGATTATTAGTTCTCTTTGAGATATTATTGTCATATTTTCTGTCATTTCCATACTGCTTAATTCTGTACATGGACTGTATTGTTCGAGCTCGTCACTACTGTCAGCCCAAAGATTAGACTTGTTACTTATTGGGTTGGTTGTACTCACGTTACACTCTCCACTTTGTGTGCAGATCCAGGTATTTCCGGACATGGTGGTTGCCGATTCCTAGAGCTTCATCAATTGGAGATCATCGAAGTAGCTGCCTTAGCGTCCACAGAACTTGACTCTCCTTCTTTATCTTTTAGATTTGTTTATACTATTCTACCTTCCTAGAGAGTGTTTCATTTGTCAGACCGTGTTATTGTATAAATGCTCATGTACTACGTGACACCTAGATCTTTTTGGGAAATTATGTATTGAGTTGTGACATTTTCATCTAGTTTTTATGAGAATTTTACTTACGTAAACCTATTTTAGTATATTTTGAATTTAAGATGTTAGTATATGTGAATTGTCGGCTTGCCTAGTATCATGATAGGAGCCATCACGGTACTAGTGATTGGAGTCGTGATAGAATCAAAAGAGGAGATAACAATTGATGAAGGAGAAGAGGAGACAGATATTGATGATGAAGCATCAGTAGCAAATACTGAAGAAGAAGCTTCAATAGATGATGATGATGATGATGATGAAGAAGAAGAAGAAGAAGAAGAAGAAGAATAAGAAGAAGAAGATACATTTCTCTGGAAGTTTAACATCGATTTGGATGTTTGAAATATTTCCTAAGATGTTTCACTAAACTTGGCTGTAAAGAGATATTTTTAATTAATAAATTAATTATTCTTGTGCCTTTGATTAATCAACACCTTTAAATTATGTACATGATGAAATGCCTGAGGATGAGTTTGACAATTGCGAGGTTAAAATCCTAAAGTTTCGATCGGAACTTCCACCCTTAAAGTACAAGACATATTTAGATGATAATGAAACCTCCAACAAGAAGATTACTATGAGATCCTCATTATGATTAGCAGGTATGGGTGAGTTTTGAAAGTTGTTACAGGATGAGGGCCTCGAAAACAAGATTAGGAGTAGTGCTTTCGGACACTTTTTAGATTTGCCTGAGAGGCCACTATTTCAAGCATCTATAGTGCATGGCCTTCTACTCCGTAGAGTATTGTGTGAGAAGACCCTTGAGTTATGGTTTAATTACAAAAGATTACCAGTTTGCTTCAGCCTTCATGAGTTTGCCATAATGATTGGATTCAACTGTGGACATTCTTACACGAATTCGAAGCTTCAAAAGTACCTTCTTGATGGTGAAGAATTGTGGAAATTTATTGTCAAAGGAAAAAGGTCCATGACTGGTAAAATAGTGTTTGAGTTGATCAAATTTGAATCCAAAAAAATAAAAATAAAAATACAAGTATGCGTTATGCTTGATTTAGTTTGTCCACTGTATTTTATTGGCAAAGGATTCGAGCTGTGGTGTGTCTGAAACTACAGTCAGATTGGCCTCCACAGAAGAGGCTTTCTACAATTATCCATGGGGATGAAATAGTTTCCAGTTGACTGTTGATTATCTTATGAAAGATATGAAAGAGCGTCAACAATCTAAGGGTGACTCATAAAACCTCTACACATTTCCTTGGGCTTTCATGGTAACTAAATAAATCTTGTTCATTACTTCTATTTTAGTGTTATTTATATAATTTTCTAATTACTTATTTATCACACAATGTAGTCATGGGAATTTGAAGTCATACCTCAATTGCGGCCAAACGACTATCATAAAGAGAGGGCATTGCCGAGAATGAAAGGTGTCTATTTGAAAAAGTAGAAAAAGACAGTCCTGATCCATTTCAAATCAAAAGATGGCCTGGTAAGGCTCATTCTAATAGATGTTTAATGTTTGGAATATCTTTCAAACATAAGATGTTTGAAACATCCACGGGATGTTAATATCTTTCAAACATCATCCACAAGATATTTGAAACATCCACATGATGGCTGAAACATCTTCAAACATCATGTATGTTTTTAAAATATTTTGCAGAAAGTATTTTAAACATCAAATATGCCTCTAATGTTGTTTGCCTATAAAACAAATTTCATCTTCCCAGGTGGTACACCCTTTTCTTTACCCTACAAAGTCTAAAAAGAGAGAGAGTCTTACATCCAAAATCTTATTATCTTATCTGACAAAGAGGACATGATGATAAATAACCTAAGTAAAGAGTTGGATAGAGTGACAGTCTTAAGACATTTGGTTGGTGCCCTTAAGATAGAGAAGGATAGTTTGAAAACCTCACAAGTGGGAGATAGCCATGTGGTTGGAGGATATGATGATAGAATAGAAAAATTTATTGGTAGAGATGGTAAAATGGGAGGAGTTGTTGATGACAATGATGGTGACGGTAGAATGCACTTTAATTATGATAATGGCAGGGGGAGGGTCCTAATTATGATGATGGCAAAGGAGCTGCTTCTGTAACGACTTGGCCGGTTGTTTTGAGAGTTAGAGCCCCAACCCCCTATTAACTGCTTCCCCTGTATCTATTTCTACTATTGTGATTTGCTGGGAGATTTCATTTTGGGTTTTTGGAGTGTTTTGGGACAATTAGTCCCTAAACGGAGGCTTAAGTCTTAGAATTTGAACCATAGTTGGAACTTGTGAAGACGACTTTGGAATAGAGTTCCATCAATTCTATAAGCTCCTTTGGGTGATATTAGGCTTAGGGGCATTTCTGGATTGTATTTTGGAGGTCTGTAGCTTATTTAGGCTTGAAATGGCGAAAGTCAAATTTTTTAGAGTTTCAGACCGGTAGTGGAATTTATGATATCGGGGCCGAAATCCAATTCTATAATGTTGAATATAACTTGGGTCTAAAATTTGAGGTCAATCGGACATGGTTTGGTTGGTTTCAGCATCAGTTATTGAAGCTTGAAGTTTCAAGTTCATTAAGTTTGGATTGGAGGGTGATTTGTATTTTTAGCATTGTTTGATGTGAATTGAGGGCTCGACTAAGTTTGTATAGTATTTTAGGATTGGTTGGTATGTTTGGTTGAAGTCCTGGGGGCCTCGGGTGAGTATCGGGTGTTTAACGAATCAAACATTGAAGTTGAGCTTTGGGAGAAATGGCTGAAGTGTGCTGCATCTGGTGTAATCGCACCTGTGCAAGATTGACTATAGGTGGGAGCCCGCAGAAGCGAGCCATAGGGCGTAGGTGCTGATTGGAGGAGTTTGGTCTGTGGGCGCAGGTGTAAGAGAGGGACCGCAGAAGAGGAGTCACTTCTACGGAAGGTGGAGCGCAGAAGCGGAAGGCCTAGAGCTGGATGGTCGAACATGCGGATAAGCTTCCGCAGGAACGGGTGCACATGTGCGACCCATGTGTCGCAGATGTGGATTTTGGACCTTAAGTGAAGTTCGCACATGCGATGGTTTTTATGCAGGTGCGGAACCATAGGGGCAGTTATGGGCACGCATAAGCGAGTTTGCTGGGCAAATAAGAGAGAATTAGAGGGTTTGATTTCATTATCCATTTTTGGACCTAGAGAGATCGGATTGAGGCAAAATTTCGAGGGATTTTCAGAGGAAGCTTGTAGGTAACGAATCCTAACTCGAATTTGATTATATTTTATTAATATATTGTTGTTTCCTTCATTTAATTAAGGAATTTGAGTGAGAATGTTGGGAAAATGGCGGAAATATTCCCCAATCGAATTTCTTAATTTTGAGTGGGATTTTGATATCGGATTTAGATAATTTTGGTACGAGTGAACTCGTGAGTGAATGGATGTTCATAATTTGTGACTTTTACCCGATTCGGAGATATGACCTCGGGGAGGCTTTTTGGGCGTTTTTCTAATTTCTTACCTTAGCTTTGATTTCGTTAACTAGATTAGTTTCTTGTAGCTATATTTATGTTATATAATTTGTTTTGGCTAGATTTGGGTCATCCAGAGCTGGATATTCCTGGAGAGAGCATTATTACGGATTGATTTGAGCTTGGTTTGAGGTAAGTGGCTTGCCTAACCTTGTGGAGGGGAACTCCCCTTAGGATTTAGTACTATTTGATATATGAGCGTCGTGTACGTGAGGTGACGAGTGCGTACACAGGCTATTTGTTGAAATACTCCATTTCCATCAAGCAAAATATATGTTTTTCCTTTAATTGAGCTACACTAGCATAGATTATTATCCTGTGTAGTTTAGAATAGCATGCCTACGTGCCTTAACTGCCTTAACTGTCTATATGAACTATATGCAGCATGTTTAGTAAAATTTATGTTTTTCATTGACTTGTACTTAGTCAAAATTGTAGGTTCTTCTCGTTGTAGCTGTTATTTTCTTTGTTTGAGCTCCATATTTACTTGGGACTATGTAACGGTATTTTGGTAGATCCCCTTGTTCTACATATTTACTTTGGGACTACAGAATGGTATTCCGGTAGATCCCCCTATTCTGCATATTTACTTTGGGACTACGAAACGGTATTCCAGTAGATCCCCTCTGCACATTTACGTTTGGGACTATGGGACGGTATCATGGGAGATCCCTTGTTGTTATCTCTTTATTTTGAGCTATTTTTCTTCTATGCTTATATTCTTGTTAAATTTTAGTATTTATTCTTGCCGCGATATTTCATTATGTTTTATTTTATTATATATATACTAGTAGGGCCCTGTCCTGATCTCTTCACTACTTGACCAAAGTTATGCTTGGCACTTACTGGATACCATTGTGCTGTACTCATGCCTTTCCCTGCACATGTTTTTCGTGTGCATATCTAGGTACCGCTTATCAGCCGCATTATCCATGAGACAAGTCAGCTGTAGAGACTTTAAGGTATATTTGTCGCGCCCGCAGACCTCGGAGTCCTTATCTACTCTTCCCCATATCAACCTTTCCTTGTATTTCCTTTTGTTAGACTCTGGAGTATAGAAATACTATATTCCTTTTGTAGTCTATGACTCATGATATTACGGGTTTTGGGTGCATTTATGTTCAGTTTGAGAGTGATTATTGTATATGTCGAGCGTCATCTAAATTTCTTAATTAAATTTACCTGTTAAATTGTTAGTTTTCATGTTTTTGTCTCATTTTTGTAAAATGTTAGGCTTACCTAGTCGTAGAGACTAGGTGCTATCACGACGGTTCACGGAGGGAGAACTTGGGTCGTGACAAGTTGGTATCAGAGTTCTAGGTTCATAGGAGTTGTGAGCACGTGATTTTTGTTTACGCGACAATCACTCCAAAAGAAATAAAAATAATGGCAAATGGTCTTGCTGCACAAGTTTTGGATTTTACGTGGCATTTTTTAGTTATTTGTGATTTTGTTCACTTTTATTTTTATCAAACAAAATACAAAAATGTGTCGTGTATAGTTGGACCATAATCCGGTTATTAAAAGGAAAATCACAAAAATGCATCTTTTATTCTACTTTGTCATTAAGTGATGTTATTTTAATTAAATGTTAATTGTGTGATAATTGTTGTTTTTATAGTATTATTGACATTTTAATTAAGAGATTAAAAAAAAGGAAAGGATTTTCGGATTGGGCCAGTCCGAATTAAAACAAGCCCAAACCAAAAACGACCCAGTCCAACTAGGCCCTCTACAAGACGCCCCAAACGACGCCGTATAGGCATCATCTCTTGGAGCCGTTGATTGATTCAAAGGAACGGCCCAGATCAGGCCAATCCCTTACTCAAACAACGTCGTAGAAGGCCGTCTAATCTCAACCGTTAAAACCAATCCCATCCAACGGTCTCAGGTCACCCCCATGAACCCGACCCGTTCAACCCCGGACCAACCCAACCCCTTGCACTTGAAACGACACCGTTCCCCACCAGCTAAAAGATCCTGGCCCTTCGTCTCGCCTCATCCGACTGCCAGGATCTATCCACCCACTAACTATATAAGTCTGGAACCTTACCCCACACCCCATCCAAACACCCACCCTTCATCGTCCCAAACACGGACCACACAAACCCTAGCCGCCCCTGTGCACCTCCCCCGTAAAGCCGGCGGCAAGGACGCCGGTGACCACCACCTTAACACCCTAGATGCACCTCACAACCCTGAACCCAAATCCACTAACCGCTTGGTTCGAATCAGTCCCTAGGTTCTCGAATCTTCATTTGAAGATTCGAGCAGGACTTCGATCTACACCGATCTACCCCAGATTCACACTAGATACTCCCCTGACATCCCTCGTGGCCAAACCATGCTTGGTTTGGTCCGAATCCACCCACAAATCCCAAAAACCCAAATCTAGAAAAATCGAACCCTAGAACATAAAGATTTTGTGGGGTCTGTTTGAATTTAGACAAAGTTTGGGGTCTAGTAAACCCTAATCGAAGTGTTCTCGGTCGAGAACACCTCGGTTAGGATTTGTTCGACTTCAAACGGGCAAATCAAGCCGGGCCTAGGGTCAGCTATGTTTAAGGCTTTTCAGGTTTGCTCATTTGTCCCTTTTGTTGTCCATTTTTAGTTTAATTTGTTGGCATGTTTAGTTTGTTTGTCCGGTTCTGGGATTTCTGTTATCAGTTTGTCTCCCCATCTCTACAAGACCTTTTGTTTGGTTGTTTGTTTATTCTGTTATGTTAAGTTCATGTGGTAGTATGCTTATTTCAATTCAGTTGGTATCGTCAAACCAATAATGCCCGTTTGTTTTCTTGTATCGTTGCAAATTGTCAAGAACAGTGTTATACTTTGCTTTGTGTTGTTTTGTTTGGTCGATTGCTTGTCCTGTGTCACAATTAGTACAGTCGAGTCGATATACGTCGCTGATTAGTTTAGCTTTGAATGATAATAATTTGATTCATATTATGGTTTTTGTGTGAAGTCCTGTCTGAATCCAACTGGGAACTAAGTATAGCTGTTTGTGGATTTGAATCAGAAACATTTATAGTTTAGTTTGTGGTTTCAGTTCAGCTTGAGTTCTGAATTGATAGCATGTGCACTATAGTGCTTTAATAATTAGAGCAAATGGGACAGCATGTGCTGTCAGAACACACCCCTGCTGCCCATACCCTGATTTAGTTTAGAAATACTAAACCCTACTTAAAAGATAGATCTGCCAGGGGAATATCATGGGAAGAGTGTTATTTTAAATAGTTGAGTGGAAACTGGAAAGGAGGAGGCCACATGGGAGGGAATCTGAATAGGTTTTACAGATTGTAAAGGGCCTGATACTAGGCTATAAAAGTCAGGGAGAGATACCACAAAGACAGGCATATACAAACATACACTGGTTTTTGAAAAAGCAGAGACAGTTAGAAAAAACACAGATAGAGAGAGAGCAAGAGATAGAAAACATACAAACAAAAATCAGAAACTGTCCTTCCTATTGTGGTTTGGATTTCACTTGTTTTTAACCTTTTTAATCAATACTGATTCTTCCAAGTCCTAACTGAGGTTACTAGTTGTGTGTTGTATTAGTTTATTCCTGGATTTGGTCTGTTTGGATTTCTGTTTCTACTACACTGCTTGCTACTGTCATTTTGCTACTTTCCCATCGACTATAGTTGCATCTTGCACTGGAATTTGTTCTGCTGTTACTTGTTGTTACTGCTGCTGTTTTGTTTGCCACTGTTACTTTACTGACTTCTCTTCTTCTTCAATTGTAAGCACTTCCAGGTACATACTTCTGAAACCATGTGTTGTTGAAAGCTTGAAGTTTGAAGTAGAAATAAAGAAATGAACATTGTTTACTTCACAGTACTTGTTTTCAAAGTATAGCAATAGGTTGGATGATAGTTAGCCTGTATGTGTTTAAGTCCATTCCAACTGCATTTGCTCTGTATGAATTAATACACATCCTAATTGAGATGGACTATTAGATGGTATTGTTGTTAGATCAGATGTATTTCTATGTGTATAACCATTTGGTTTGATTTTAGTGATGACAGTATAACATAGAATCATGGCAAGCATTTGTATGTACTCCTGTCTAGACCTCTGAATTGTTCAAATTTGTTATATCCGGTCCCATTTGATTCCAAGATAAATGTATCCCAAACAAAGTCTCATGTGGTGTTACGTTAACGGGTTAGCCGTGTATGCCGACTCTCTGGTTAGATTCCTTGTTTCGATATAGGTTTGATAATAACTGATATTTGGCATCGGCCCGCCATCTAGACAAAGCGGCTATTAATAAGATTAGCAAGTTCTTTTTACCTATTTTTGAAGCACGAAATAATGCAACAATTTTGAGGAAAACTAATTTAATAGGCATGAGTTGGGTAAGATGGTTTGGCGATTAGATTAAATAAACTCCCAAATGAGTATTAAAAATTAAGGTTAATTCCAGCACTAATAGTAGCGGACGATTATTCGTTTGTTCACATAATCATGGGGAATTAATTTAGCTATAGGATGATTAATCATGTTCGGATATATTATTTCATCGTCCTCGATTGGGCTCATAATTTCTAGTAACGTTCCTTTCAATAAGTGCGCGTCTCAATCCAGCATTTAATATGGTATGCCTCTTTTAAGCTTGTAACGATTTAGGATTTCTCTTATTTATTTTTTTTAGAAAACAAAAAAAATTTAGAAATGTAGTCATGCTAAGATTATCCTTTTAAAAATAATGAGACGAGCCTCGCCAAATAAAAATGCAAATTGCGGGGCCCTCAATAATTGATCATAATAATGCTTAGAATTTGGGATGGACCGTTTAGTAGATTTCACTGCCTTCCCTAAAGATAATAAAACGCGTTAGACTCTTTAGGAGCGGTTTAATTAAATTACATTCTTAAATTCGGGTGCACATTTATGTGACCCAAATTCAAATCTCAACGGAGTCGAAATGTGTTAACAACTACGGGTGCATTGATTGTGACGTGGTTCGGGATGCATTTTCACGACGTTGCAATTCTATAAAAATAAATGATTATAATAAAAGCGGTTTAAACTTAATAAAAGTACATAAGACACAACATGTATTTAAATCAGATATTTAGCCATTATAACAATTTAAGCGACCGTGCTAGAACCACGGGATTCGAGGGTGCCTAACACCTTCCCTCGGGTCAACAGAATTCCTTACTTAGAATTTCTGGTTCGCAGACTTCATTTGGAAAAGTCGAAAATTTCCTCGATTTGGGATTCAAGATAAACCGGTGACTTGGGACACCAAAAGCCAAACCTTTCCCAAGTAGCGACTCTGAATTAAATAAATAATCCCATTTCGAATATTGTCACTTAAATTGGAAAAAATCCCTCGTGCATTTTTACCCTTCGGGGCGGGGCGCACAAAAAAGGAGGTGTGACAGGAGTCGTGAATCATAAACTAGTTTATTAGAGTCTCGTGGATCGGTACAGAGACATCTGTACTTATCTTCGGGAGGCTATGGAACTGTTAGGAAAATTCCACTTCATTTCATTCCTATCGTGCCAGCATTGATCTCGCAGTTTGAACTCTTATCATTCAATTCTCTTGCATATGGTGAGGACACTAACTGTAGTTATCGATGACGCTGCTCCCGAAGCATGTGTCGCTAGAGGTAGAGACAGAGGCAGAGGCCGATGAGTAGTGCGTACTGTAGCTAGAGCACCTATTGGAGCAGTAGTTGAGGATCCTCCAGTAGCTCCAATTGGGGGGAATGTATCGGAGGTGCCTATTGTTACCTCCAGACTTCAGGAGACCTTAACACAGTTCCTGAGCATGTTTTTTACATTAGTTCAGGTGGAGTTGATTCTGTTTGTACCGGCTACTTCATAGACCGGGGGAGGGACCCAGACTCCTGCCGCTTACACTTTAGAATAGCGAGTTCACGTTGGTCAGGTTCCAGGTGTCATGGAGGCACAGCCTATGGTCCCATTTTAGCAGGTGGTAAGGATTTCTCGCTGAGTGGAGGACATGTGGGTCCAGGAGAGAGAGGACAGACGAGGTCAGGAGAGAGAGCACAGGAAGGCGAGGAAACCTCATAGACCGGAGAGATCTACTGGTCCCTATTTTGGAGGCAGGGTACGGCATGGTAGAGGTTTTGTGGGTCAGCCAATTCAGTTAGCATTTTAGGCTTCGCATAGTGTTTCAGGTGTTCATGGGTCTCAAAGTGCCTGTACCGTACAGTTCCCACAACCATGTCAGCAGTGAGGTTGTTTTGAGTATGGAGACACTCGCCATGTGGTAAGGATTTTCCCCAGACTTGAGAGGGGTACACATTCACAGACTTCTCAGGCAAAGCGTGCTCCATAGGTTTCTCAGGCTATGATTACCACACCAGCTACCACCCCACCTGCTCAGCCAACTCGAGGTGAAGGTCGGGGAGGCAGAGGTCGCCTTAGAGAGGGAGTCCAGGCCAGATACTATGCCTTTCCTGCTCATACAAAGGCAGTTACTTCTGATTCTGTCATTACAGGTATTGTTTTGGTCTGTCATAGAGATGAATCGGTTTTATTCGATCTAGGCTCCACTTATTCCTATGTGTCATCTTAATTTGCCTCATATTTGGGCATATCTTGTAATTCTTTGGGTTCGACCATTTATATGTCTACACTTCTGGGAGATTCTATTATTGTAGACTGCGTATATCGGTCGTGTTTGATTACTCTTAGTGGTTTTGAGACCAAAGCTAATTTATTATTGCTCAACATTGTGGATTTTGATGTTATCTTGGGCGTGGATTGGTTTTTGCCCCATTAAACTATTATTGATTATCACGCCAAGACCGTGACGCTGGTTATACCAGACTTACTACGATTAGTGTGGAGGGGTACCTTATATTACACTCCCAACCGAGTTATTTCATTTCTTAAAGTTTAACGAATGGTTGAGTAGGAGTGTGACACGTATCTAGCTTATGTGAGAGATATCAATATTGATACCCCTACAGTTGAGTCAGTCCCACTAGTAAGGTATTTCCCTAATGTGTTTTCAGCTGATCTTTTGGGCATGCCGCCTGACAGAGACATTGATTTTGACATTGATTGTTACCGGGCACTCATCCCATCTCTATCCCTCCTTATCGTATGGGCCCTCCTGAATTGAAGGAGTTGAAGGAATAGTTAAAAGAAGTGCTTGATAGGGCTTCATTAGGCCCAGTGTTTCACCTTGGGGTGCTCCTATCTTATTTTTGGAGAAAAAAGATAGTTCTATACGTATGTGCATTGATTATCACTAGTTGAACAAAGTTACAGTGAAGAACAGGACCTATTTGATCAGTGATAGGGTTCTCGAGTGTCTTCCAAGATTGATTTGCATTTAGGTTATCATTAGTTAAAGATTCAGGAGCCAGATATCCCGAAGACTACTTTCAGGACTCGGTATGGTCATTACGAGTTCCTTGTCATGTCATTTGGGCTAACCAACGCCCCAACAACATTTATGCATTTGATGCACAGTGTATTTAGGCCATATCTTGACTCATTCGACATTGTCTTTATTGATGACATTCTGGTGTACTCCCGTAGTCAAGAAGATCATGAGCAACACAAGAGGACAGTGCTTCAGACCTTGAGAGAAAAGAAATTATATGTGAAGTTCTCGAAATATGAGTTTTGGTTGGATTCCTTGGAATTCTTGGGTCACGTAGTATCGAGTGAAGGGATCAAAGTGGATCCGAAGAAAGTGGAAGCAGTGTAGAGTTGGCCCAAACTATCCTCAGCTATAGAGATCCGTAGTTTCCTTGTTTTGGCGGGTTACTACCATCGTTTTGTTGAGGGATTTTCATCTCTTGCAACACCTATGACCAGGCTGACCCAGAAGGGTACTCCGTTCAGATGGACAGAAGAGTGTGAGGAGAGCTTCCAAAAGCTTCCAAGAGCTTTGTTACGTAGGTATTGCCTTCAGGTTTGAGGTCTTATACAGTTTATTGTGATGCGTCGCGAGTTGGCCTCAGTGTAGTGTTGATGCAGGACCGTAGGGTGATTGCCTACGCATCCAGACAGTTGAAGGTGCATGAGAAGAACTATCATGTCCACGACCTTGAGTTAGTTGCTATTGTTCATGCCTTGAAGATTTGGAGGCACTATTTGTATGGTGTACCTTGTGAGATCTATACCGATCATTGGGGTTTACAGCAACTGTTCAAGCTTAAAGATCTTAATTTGCGTTAGAGGAGGTGGTTAGAGCTGTTTAAGAATTATGATATCACCATTTTATTCCACCCTGGGAAGGACAATGTGGTGGTCGATGCTTTGAGTCACCGGGTAGAGCGTTTAGGAATTTAGCATATCTACCAGCAGCAGAGAGGCCCATGGCCAGCCAGTTTGTGAGATTGGATATATCTGAGCCGAGTCGAGTATTGGCTTGTGTGGTCTCTCAATCTTTTCCTTATGATTGCATCAGAGAGCACCAGTATGATGATCCCCATCTGCTTGTCCCTAAGGACACGGTTAAGCACGGTGATGCTAAAGAGGTCACTATTGGTGATGATGGTGCATTAAGGATGTAGGGCAGGTTATGTGTACCCAATGTGGACAGATTGCGGGAGTTGATTCTTTAGGAGTCTCACACCTCACGGTACTCTATTCATCCGGGTGCCGCGAAGATGTACCTGGACTTGAGGCAACATTACTGATGGAGGAGGATGAACAATGACATAGTAGAGTATGTTAATCGGTGCCTTAATATTCAGCAGGTGAAGTATGAGCATCAGCGGCCAGGTGGATTGCTTCAGAAGTTAGAGATTCTAGAGTGGAAGTGGGAGCAGATCACTATGAATCTTGTTATTAGACTCCCACGGACTCAGCGAAAGTTTGGATGTAGCAAAAGTTTGGATTTTGGTACGAGTGAACTCATGAGTGAATAGGTATTCATAATTTGTGACTTTTACCCAATTCTAAGAGGTGGATCCGGGGAGGCTTTTTGGGCTTTTTTCTAATTTCTTTCCTTAACTTTGATTTTTTAGCTATATTAGTTTCTTGTAGGTATATTTATGTTATGTAATTGGTTTTGGCTAGATTTGGGCCGTCTGGAGATGATTTTCGTGCAAAGAGCATTATTACGAATTGATTTGAGCTTGGTTTGAGGTAAATGGCTTGCCTAACCTTGTGTGGGGGAGCTGCCCTTAGGATTTTGTACTATTTGATATATCAGCGTCGTGTACATGAGGTGACGAGTGCGTACACGGGCTATTTGTTGAAATACTCCATTTTCATCAAGCAAAATATTTGTTTTTCCTTTAATTGAGCTACACTAGCATATGTAATTATCCTGTGTAGTTTAGGAAAACATGCCTACGTGCCTTAACTGCCTATCTGAACTCTGTGCAACATGTCTAGTGAAATTTCTATTTTTCCTTGACTGGTACATAGTCGAAATTGTAGGTTCTTCTTGATGTAGCTATTATTTCCTTTGTTTGAGCTACATATTTACTTTGGGACTACGGAACGATATTCCGATAGATCCCCTTGTTCTGCATATTTACTTTGGGACTATGGAATAGTATTCTGGTAGATCCCTCTATTCTACATATTTACTTTGGGACTATGGAACGGTATTCCTATAGATCACCCTGTTCTGCATATTTACTTTGGGATTACGGAATGGTATTCTGGTAGATCCCCCCTGCACATTTACGTTTGGGTCTACAGGACGGTATCCCGGGATATCTCTTGTTGTTATCTCTTTATTTTGAGTTGTTGTTCTTCTATGCTTACATTCTTGTTAAATTTCAGTATTTATTCTTACCGCGATATTTCATTCTATTATATTTTATTATATATATACCAGTAGGGCCATAATCTGATCTCGTCACTACACGACCGAGGTTAGGCTTGGCATTTACTGGGTACTATTGTGGTGTACTCATGCTCTTCCCTACAAATGTTTTTCGTGTGCAGATCTAGGTACCATTTATCAGCCGCATATCCGTGAGGTGAGCCAGCTATAGAGACTACAAGGCATATCTGTCGTGTCTGTAGACCTCGGAGTCCCTATCTACTCTTCCCCCATATCAACATTTCCTTGTATTTCCTTTTATTAGACTCTGGAGTATAGAAATAGTGTTTTCCTTCTGTAGTTTTTGACTCGTGATATTCCAGGTTTTGGGAGCGTTTATGTTCAGTTCGAGAGTGATTATTGTATATGCCGAGCAGCATCTAAATTTCTTAATTAAATTTACCTTTAAATTGTTAGTTTTCAAGTTTTCGTCTCATTTTCGCAAAATGTTAGGCTTACATAGTCGTAGAGACTAGGTGTGTCACGATGGTTCACAGAGGGAGAACTTGGGTCTTGATAGCTTCTATGAGGAAAAAAGGGTGATGAAATAAAAGATCGTATTATTGCGGGTACATCTAGTATCCATTGTCCTTGCATATTCCCTGATTGTCTGGAAAAGGAAAAAGAATAAATAAAGTGGGGGGATGACATGCAGCATCAGTTGAACCTTATGAATGATCAGTTGAACTCTATGCAAAAGACAATGAATGACTTAGTTCAATAGCTATCAAAGATACATGTGGCTCTTCCCGAGCTATTCAGAATCCTTACACTGAAGAAAAAAAAGGAACAAAAAGAGGATGAAAAATAGAAAGGAAGAAACCTCCAGGTCAGTAAGGAGAGGCTGAAAGTTGATATTTATAAACCGATTGACTAGGAGAGGAGAAATTCCCTCGTTTATCAAAAATAGGGGGCCTCAGATACAATTCACATGGGGGATGTTTGATTATGAAGGCTTTAAGAACATTCAAAATTCTCAAATCTAGTTTGAGGATAAGATACGTATTCATAACCCTTTATCTTGATTTGATTTTTACTTCCCAGTTTGAAATACTTCTACTATAAATTATAAACATATTGACCCTATAAATTATTAAATATCAACCTATTGAATAATTCAAGTAATTGGTCGTCAACCTATTGATCTTGTAGATTTAACGTCAATCGATATCAAACATCCTGATGGATGTTTGAACCATATGCGATGTTTGAAACATCTAACGCATATGGTTCAAACATCTATCAGAATGTTTGAAGAAATTAGATGGTAGTTGAAGGTGAAAAAGAACACAAGGACATAATAACATCAATATCAACATTAACATCAAACTACCATTCAATATCAACCTTTGTTAATATTTCAAATGATTGATCATCAACCTATTTACCTTGTGAATAATTAAATACTCAAATGATTGACTGTCATTCTATTGATCTTGTGAATAATTATACATCAATCTATTTAATACTTTGAATAATTCACCATCAACTTATTGATCTTGTGGATAACTAAATATAGAATAATTGAATACTTGAAATAATTAATTGTCAACCTATTGACCTTACGAAATTATACATCAACCTATTTCATATTTCAAAAAATTGATCATCAACTCATTGATCTTGTGGATAATTAAACATAGAATAATTGAATAATTCAAATAATTAATCGTCAACCTATTGACCTTGCGAACATCAACCCAATTAATACGTCGAATAATTGATCGTCCACTTATTGATCTTGTGGATAATTATACATAGACCTATTAAATTGACATAGTAAATACTTCTAATAATTAACAATAAACTTATTGACCTTATGAAAAATTAAATGTCAACTTATTGAATACTTCAAATGATTGATCGTCAACCTATTGATCTTGTAGATTTAATGACAATCGATATCAAATATTATGATAGATGTTTCAAACATCTACGTCAGATGTTTCAAACATCTGTGTTTGATGTTTCAAACATTTATCGGGATGTTTGAAGAAATTAGATGGTAGTTGAAGTTAGCCTTAAGAACATTGACCTATTGAATACTTTAATAATTAATTGTCAATAAATTAACCTACTGATAATTCTGTGTTAGATGCTTCAAACATCTTAACGGATATTTGAAACATCCAACTTAGATGTCTGAAACTTGTATAAGGATGTTTGAAGAAATTAAGGTACTTGAAGGTAAAAAGAGCACAAGTACATAATAACATCTTCATAGAACTAAATAATGTTTAAAAAATACAGTAATTGTTAATACAAATCTAAAGATCATTTAGCTCTCCAATAATATCAACATCAAATTACCAAAACAAGTACAACAACAAAGTCATTTAGCCAAAGTGGAGTTGCTTGTTTCGTCAGTTCTCTTCTTGCAAGTAGTTCTTTTGTGGCCACTCTTTTTGCATATGAAGCATCTGTTTTGCTTCTTTTTTACTTCCCCGCTAGCTGTAATTCTCTCTGTCTTCCTTCTTCCCAATTGAATTTCATATGGAGGCAGAGGTATTTTACTCTCAACAAGCTCAAGAGGAACCTCCCAATATTTTTGAGAAGACACCGAATTAATTTCTATGACATATGAATTCACGTATGTGTATATATAATAAAAGTCAGAAGTATAGTCATAAATGCTTGTTCCATATTGAGCACCAAACTCAACTCTAAGGGATGCCATAGCGTGTGGACAAGGTATTTTGTCTAGGTCGAACTCTCTACAAGAACATGTTCTATTGCGTAGATCAACCTTTGCAACCGCACCATGACCGGTGATGTTGAACATGTGTTGTCTTATTGGATAGACCAATAGATTGTTTCCCAAAAGTTGCATTTTTATTAATCTTATTTTCAGCTGAAGGGACACAAATTTTTGGAGTATCGAGCAACTGTATACACCTCTCATGGAATTTTTGAGAAAAGCTCCTATTAATAGCATCGAGTAGGGCAGTGATGGGGAATTCTCTTTCGAGTAGAAACATTGAATTACCAGACTCAGCAATACTTGTGGTCAATACTTCATACATGAAATAATAACATATAAGACTTTTTTAGAATCTGGAATATAAAAAACAAGGGTCAAACATAAACATCACGAGAGAGGGATGTTGGGAACATTTTCATAGATGTTGGAAACATCTCGTAAGATGTTTGAAATGGGAATGCAGTAACATGTTTCATGTGAAGCCTGAAACATATTAAGAGATGTTTGAAACATCGTAAAAGATGTTTGAAATACCTTCATAGATGTTTGACACATCTCGTAAGATGTTTGAACTGGGAAGTCCAATAACCTATTTCATATGAAGCCTGAATCATCTGAAGAGATGTTTGAAACATCTTAAAAAATGTTTGAAACACCTTAAGAGATGTTTCGAACACCTTAAGAGATGTGTCAAACATCTTAGGAAATGATTCGAACACCTTCAAAGATGTTTTACAAGGGAAGTTTACATTAACGTACTTGCTACCAGGGAAGTGCGCGCTACTCCATTTGTGAAACCCAACATCCTCCTCAAGATATTTGAAAACACTTACATCGTTAGCTTTGATTTATTGTAAAAGATCATTAAACTCATCAATCTTATATGCTTTAGCTGCAGAATAATAATGGTGAAGCAAATCTCCACAATGAAAATTTTTGCGAATATTTTCAGCAAGGTGCCTCATGCTAAATCCATGACGAGCCTGAGGGTGAAAGTTTTAGATCCCATTTGCTATGCTTATGCGCCTATCAGAAATTATACACAACTCAACACTGTCAGGGTGTATACTGGACAATTGTTCCAAAAAATACTCATATGCGGCAACACACTCCTTGTCTAGTACATAAAATGCCACAAGAAAAATATGGTTCTCTAAATCCTGTGCCACGGCAGACAACAACACTCCATGATACTTTTCTGTCAAAAATGTCCCATCAACGGCTATGAATTTCCTCATAAAAAAAACCCTAAATCCAAGCTTCATAAGCTACAAAAAGTACTAAAACTTCCTACAGTTATCAAGCTTCAGTATTGTCTTGCTTCCTTCATTTGCATTTCTAAGCGCATAGCGGTACGCATCTAAAATTGCATACTTGTGCTCTGGAGTCTCCCTTACCATAGCCTTAGTAATATGACCTCTTGATCACGCCCAACTGTGCCTTATTAAAAGGACAATGTGGTCGCTACAAATATATTCCGGTTAACAAGTCCGGAGTCGAATACCATAGGGAATTAACCTATCATTCACAACTATTGGATTCACAAAAATTCACGTATTCAATCTGCAGAGATATTTGAGTAACAAATTGGGTGTTTATTAACTAAATATTATGTAATAAAAATGCAGTAATTAAGGACTAGCTATAAACTGGTTGTAAGCAAGAATGAGAATGGTCTAAGGTTCTAATTTCCCCTCATGTAGGAATTATTTCCGCTATGCTTGCTATAAATTTGCCTAAGTCTTCTCTATCAATCATGAGCACTATGACTGTCGTAACTCTCTCTCGAGTAATTACAACAATATACTAGACATATTCTCCTGAATTACGCTAGCTGGCCTTAGTTACAGCTCACTTAGATCGCACCCAAGGTTTCGTTATCCCTAATCCCACCTTTAAACCCTTCGTATTGATCCCTCATATACGTTAGGTGTTGTTCAACAATTACCTAAATATCGAGTAATGCGTACTAAATAGGCACGACCGATTGAGGGTCCTTCAATCAACAGAAATCACAATATAGTTGAACAAACAGAGAAAATATTAAGGCAAATCTATATTAACATATCAAGAAATTCATCCTCCAAGAGGTTCCATCAAAACCCAAGATTAAGAGTTTAGTTACGCATAATCATTTTCACAATCATAATAGTAGAATTCATCATTAATGATCAAAACAAGAGGAAGAAAGGTAAAACTCTATGCCGAATCTTCCCCCTTGCCTCTTTTTGCCTTTAATAATCCTTCAAAAACCTTGATACCTTCTTTTTGGGTGAGCTGGCCTTCTTATAGGTTAAGGAGAATTTCCCCAGAACTTACGAATTTACCCCTAAAATAAAGTTCCTCGGAGTGATGAGCGTTGCCGCATTTGGACCATGGTCAAACCGCGCATATTACAATCTTTCTTGCCTGACGAGCGCAGCCACGGTTGGCCCGCGCTCATGGAGATCAATTGCCTTCCATTTTTTCCTTCTTCTTTCACGCGCATTCACCTCCGATTGGCCTTCCTTGATCCAAATTAGCTCCAAACACTGTTCAATGTCCTCATAATCAAGACTTACTCCTACAAAGCGAAAAATTCATAATTAGAGCCATTTGTTGTCATTTAAGCTTCATATAGCAATAAAGTATAGCTAAGTTGGGGCGTACATGGTCGCTAAACTACATGAATATAGCCTATTATCAACACCCCACACTTAAACCATTGCTCGTCCCCGAAAAATCAACCATACTCTACAGATGTTCCTTCGCTAAGCAACTTCTCTAACTCATTGCATCAAGAACATATCACAAGGATTGAGTCCAGTGGTGTAACATCTTTGCCTAAAGAGTTGACTCTCACATGCCGCGCAATATTCCTAACTTACTCACTTACTCTACACAGAGGTCAAGATGTACCTTTTCTTCATGAATCAAGTTCCCTCACATTGCAAACGAGAGTAGTTCCACAAGCAATAACATTCAGAACAATTAGGAACTCAAATAGACAAAATTCAATCACTCTCAGAAAGAACATTCATATGCCACAAAAGATGCACCATAGGCTTTCCCGTAGTATACTACTCTACTAATCGAGCTCATTCAGTCTAGGATCAAGTAGGACTTTATTTGATTGTAATGTAGGCTAAGGGATGGGTAGGATACATTTGGATATATGATTGACTGCACCTTTCTAAGCACTTTAATACATATACTTTCACATTCAGAACCCCACACTTATGTCGAACCATGACTCCACCTTTACATCAATGTATATTAATTCCCTGCTTTTTTAAGCACACTTAATCAAGAGCCACTGCTTATCAAAGACTAATTTTCACAACAATGTAACTTTTTTTTTCAAGTGGCTCTTACTTATTCAAAACCGTGCACTTTTTCCCTGATTTCATGAGTTCCACTCAAAAGCCAAACCAATCACCCCACACTTTAACATTTACCAGTTCATCATAATTCAAGTGCTTATGGAAGGCGAAAAGGTTCAAATAGATGGTTCATTCAAATAATTGGGTAAGGCTTGTAATATGGTTGCCAAGGAAACATGATTACAGGATCAAAGGGGTTAACTATGTTACATAACAATTAGGAGGGCAAAATATATATATCTGGTTCAACAAAGAAATGCCTATATCACTTTCAAGACTGAACAAAACTACTATTTCACTTTGCAAACACACAAGGCAAGTTATAGGCATCAAATGCAGTGCACAAAAGACAATAAATTTCACACACACATGGCACATGACTCACTCCAGATTGGCTTATCAAAACACTCTCGTCTGAGTACTTAAGTTATGTTAAGAACATATCATTTAAGGCACTCTAACAAGAATCAACAACTGAGACTAAGCGTCACACTAAAGTGTCTACTGTAATCAAGGCGTAACAATGTTAAGAGATTTTCTTTCCATCTCAGCTCATAGCCCATAAGTACCTAAAAAATAAAAAAAATAAAAAAACTAACTACACCCGGTTCAAACAAAACCCTTAGAAAATAACCGCGATCCAAAGAAAAACCAAGGGGGAATTGATACACTACCTACAAAAGAAAATCTTTTCTTCTCTTTTTCTTGTTTTTGTTGTTTTTTTTATATATCGACTTAGAACCTCAAGAAACCCGTCGAGTGATATCCATCGTCGGGACAAGTCGAACCATACGTTCAAGCTATGTTCATATATGTATATAACATACAAACGAAGTATCCCCCACCACACACTTAAAAAGATGGCATGTCCCCGTGTTATACAAATAAAGCAATGCTAGGTAAAGGAACTTCCCTAACAGATCAGTCTTGATCGGAGACAGTGCCAGGGTCAAGGTGACATGCACGCCCCAATGCACACAGCCAACCCATGATTTTCTTCCTTCCCAACGCACGCAGCCAGCCCATGATTTTCTTCACTGATTTAGCATTCTGAGTGGCCAAGGCATCAACTCTAGTCCCCAAGTCTGTGACAGTGGTACACATCCCTTCCATCTCCTGCTCTAAGGTCGTTAACCGAGTAACTCGACCGACCCTAGACGGTCCTGCGACTTCCGCAACATGCTCATAGGTGGGCGACTTAGCTCTCACTTCCTCCTGCTCATCATCTCCCTCCTCTGGTGCATCCGAGTCATCAATATTAGCACCTCCAGGTGCCACAGGGTCCTTCCTATTAGTCACCTTATCCGCTCGAAACTTTGCCTCTTTCTGCACTTTTCCATCCACGCTCAAGTTCTCCGGCACCCTTGCTATCCGGAATAGCCTAGTGACTAGGGAAGGGAAAAAGAAATCATACTGCTTCACTGGACAACGAGTAAACATCTCCTCGTGAATAATCTTGGCCACGTCAAAATTGTGGTCATTCATGAAAAACCAAATCAATGCAGCTCGAGGGACATTCACTTTAGTGGTGTTGGAGGACGGGAGCAGACGATTATTGATGACATACAGTCAACACGTCCCTTTAAAGGTTAGTGCCGCTGAATGGAACTTATACCCCACGTATCAGCCACACAATTTCCTTTCCACACACACATATTGTTTCAAAGAACAAATCTCATGTGATGTATCATCTGCCATGGGCTACATAGTAGTTCTCCTCCTTCGCCACAGGTGCAGGCAGCCGGTATGCTCTGCGAATAGCCTCAACAGAGGCATCCATATTCTTCTTGCGCACTGTGCACACACCATTCACATATTCTTTAATGTTGGTGTAAAATTTGCACACAACTATCAAATTTGCTTCATCTGGTTCTTTAAAGAAAATATCCAGCCCACGTAGGACCAACTCATTATTCATGTTAGGACAGTCATATTGGAGAGACCCTACATCAATACCCCTCTCCGGTATGGGCTTCTTGGATGCCTTGTCACCAAAATGGTCCTGAGCTGAGCTGGAGACGAACTTGTAACTATCATACGGACGAGCAAGAGTTGAAGTGCGTGCTCTGGAGCATCCATCTTGTCCGCTGGATGAACCACCGGTGGTCCGGTGTTTCCTGGGGGCACCATACTACCGGAAATAAAGGACATCATCAGTGAAACACAAGAGAGGTTAACCAAAGGCAGTTACTTAGACTTCATCTATACAATTGGTCACAATTTACATTAACTACTCACTATGGCAATTTAACAAACACATTATATGCACCATTCACCAGAGTCCCCAATTAACAAATTTATAAGCCCAAACTCAACCACAATTGCCCCACTGTCAACCACACATGTCAAGAGACACATCTACAACGACCTCAACAAACCTACTAGCATACTAGAGCATAGTACTAAAGAAAACTATTAAAGAAAAGAAAACTACTACATACCCAAGAACTCAAATATCCCAACAATAATTGAAAAAAAACAAAACCTTACCTGGTGGAGTTGTAGTTAGGTTATGTAAGGGGATTGTTAGAAGATAAAATATGGTGGAGTGGGTATGCTTTGATCGGGAATTTGGAAGTATTAGGGTTGGGGTTCTTTGGAAAGAAAGAGAGGAGTTGTGTGTTTTGATTTGTGAGGGAGGGTTTAGGGTGTTAGGCGTGATTAAGGAGAAGACAAAGGGATGGGGTTATCTGGTTTGAGCAGGGAGGGTAATAAGAGTTAGAATATTAGAAGTATAAGAACAAAATAAATAAAAAGAAAGTAAATAAATAAAAATATAACTTAAACTAAAGTGGCAGGCGGAGCGGTCCGAGCGCGGCCGCGCACGATGAGGCAGAATACTTGGCCATTTGCGCAGTCTGAGCATCATCTGAGCGCAGCCGCGCACGATAAGGTAAAATATTTATCCATTTGCATGGTCTGAGTGCGGCCGCGTACGAGGGGGCAAACCTGAGGCAAAATAGTTGGTGTTTTATGTGACCTGAGCGCGGTGTGAGCGCGGCCGCGCACCTGGGCTTCGAAATTTCTCAATTTGTTTACCTATACCTTCAGTGCCTGATGGACTTATCACTCGCCCAATCTCACTTGCACTTGTTAATACTTACAAAAATCAAAATAACAAATTCTAAATACACTAAAAATCACTACGCATTGGGTTACGTCTCAACCAGCGCCTTAGTTAATGTTGTGGCACGACAAATACAATAAATCAGTGGGTTACCTCCCATGAAGCGCCTGATTTAACATCGCAGTACGATGCAGATAAGCGCATTTAAAGTACACTCAACTTTGGAAAATCGATCAAATGGGTCGCTGACACTTCCTTTGCTTCCTCCATGCCCACATAATATTTCAACCTATGCCCATTGACTTTAAATGTATGAGAGTCATTACTCGTAGCAATCTCTACAGCACATATGGGGTAAATTCCAACCACACGAAAAGGCCCTGACCATCGTGATTTCAATTTTCCTGGGGACAACCTCAGGCGGGAGTTGTATAGCAAAATCGTATCTCCAGGTTTAAAATTCTGGTCAATAATATTCCTATCATGTATAATTTTCATTCTCTCCTTGTATAATCTTGTGCTCTCAAAAGCATGATATTTGAACTCATTAAGCTCGTGCAATTCTGTAACTCTACTTGTTCCTGCCGCTTCATTATCAAGATTCAGCTGTCTCAACGCCCACCAAGCTCGATGCTCCAACTCTACGAGTAAATGACACGACTTCCTAAATACCAACTTGTATGGCGACATGACAATTGGAGTTTGAAAGCGGTTCGATGCGCCTAAAGTGCATCATCTAACTTCCTTTCATAATCAGTTCTAGTTGCATTCATAGTCTTAGTCAGCACACTCTTTATTTCTCTGTTCGAGACTTCCACTTGCCCGCTTCTTTGTGGATTTTATGGGGTGGCCACCTTGTGGCGTACATCATACTTCTCCAACAACTTTGTAAAGGCTCGATTGCAAAAGTGAGTGCCTCCATCACTGATTATTGCCCTTGGGGTGCCAAATCGGGTGAAAATGTTCTTTATCAGAAAACCAATTACCCCTTTTGCATCATTTGTAGGGAGTGTTGTAGCATCCACCCATTTGGACATGTAGTCCACAATGACGAGTATGTACTTATTGCCATATGAACTGACGAACGGCCCCATGAAGTCGATCCCCCATACATCAAATACTTCTACTTCCTGAATTGGGTTCATGGGCATCTCATGTCTGCGGGAAATATTCTCGGTTCGTTGGCATTCATCACAGCCCTTTATCCATAGATGTGCATCTTTAAACAGTGTTGGCCAGTAGAACCCCAACTCCAAGACTTTCGTAGTTGTTATTACTCCCTCGAAATGCCCGCCATATGGTGATGCGTGACATGCCTGCAAAATAGAAGGCTAGTCTATCTCGGGGATACATCTCTGGATCATGTTATCAAAATCCTGAACAGATAAGGCTCATCCCAATAATACATGCGACAATCATGAAATAACTTTTTCTTTTGAACAGAGGAAAGGTCATAAGGAACAATACCGCTTGCCAGGTAGTTTGCAATGTCTGCATACCATGGCACTTCCTCGAGACTCATGGCTAGTAGTTGTTCATCTGAAAAAGTTTCCAGAATCTCTTCTACCTCAACTTTCTTCTCAGCTCCTTCCAGCCTGGATAAATGGTCAGCTACTTGGTTCTCCATTCCCTTTCGGTCACGGATCTCCAAATCAAATTCTTGCAACAGTAGCACCCATCGAATCAGGCACGGTTTTGACTCCTTCTTATCAATTAAGTACCTGAGAGCGGCATGGTCAATATAAACAATTACCTTCGAGCCTATTAGGTATGACCTGAACTTGTCAAATGCGAACACCACTGCCAGCATCTCCTTCTCGGTCATAGTGTAATTTAGTTGGGCTCCACTCAATGTTCTACTTGCATAGTATATGGGATGCATGATTTTATCTTTTCGCTGCCCAAGAAATGCTCCCACAGCATAGTCACTAGCATCACACATCAGCTCAAACGATTGCTCCCAGTTGGGGGAAACTATGATAGGTGCTATTATCAGTCTCTTCTTTAATTCCTCAAAAGCTATCATGCAGTCATCAGAAAACACAAAATGGTGATCTTTTTCAAAAAATTTACACAAGTGGTTAGCAATTTTGGAAAAATCTTTTATAAATCTCCTATAGAAACCAGCATTCCCAAGAAAACTTCTGATTGCTTTGACGGAGGTGGGTGGCGGAAGCTTTTCTATCACATCAAATTTTGCACGATCCACCTCAATATCTTTACGTGACACTAGGTGCTCCAAGACTATAACTTCCTATACCATGAAATGGCACTTTTCCCAGTTGAGTACCTGATTAATCTCGATACACATTTTCAAAACTCACTCAATTTCACAAGGCAATCGTCGAATGAATTCCCCACCACTGAGAAGTCATCCATGAAAACCTCCATTATCTCCTCTAGCATATCTGTGAAGATGGCCATCATGCACCTTTGGAATGTGGTGGGTGTGTTGCATAGGCCAAAGGGCATTAATCGAAAAGCACAGATTCCATAGGGGCAGGTGAACGACATTTTCTCTCTATCCTCTAGGGCAATGGAAATCTGATTATACCCTGAGTACCCATTCAGGAAGCAAAAGTGAGACCTCCCTGCCAGTCTATATAGCATCTGATCAATGAATGGCAGTGGAAAATGGTTCTTCCTGGTAGCCAAGTTCAACTTCCTGTAATCCATATAGATTCTCCAACCTGTGATTTTACGTGTAGAGATCAACTCGTTCTTCTCATTTTTCACTACCATCATGCCTCTTTTTTTCGGTACACACTGCACTGGGCTAACCTAGTTGCTGTCAGAGATGGGGAATATGATTCCTGCATCTAACCATTTAATCACTTCCTTTTTCACCACTTTTTTCATGTTGGGGTTCAGTCTTCTTTGATGTTCTCTGGAAGGTTTGTGCCCATCTTCCAACAAAATCTTATGCATATAGAAGGCTGGGCTGATCCCCTTAATGTTTGCAATAGTCCACCCAATTACAGTCATGCACTCAGATAGTACCTGCAAAAGCTGTTCTGCCTGCACATCTAACAAACCGGATGAGATAATAAGAGGTAGAGTTGAGTTTGGTCCTAAGAATGCATACCTGAGATGGGATGGCAGTGGCTTCAGTTCCAACTTTAGTGGCTCTTCTATTGACGGCTGAGCTGGAGGAGTTTTTCTTTCCTCCAAGTGTAAAGGCTCAAATTCAAGCTACCTTTTCTAAAAACCTATGCCTTCCAGAGCAAGTACCCACGCTGCCAAGTCTTCACCATTAGCTTCGTATAAGTTCATGAGACAAGCTGTTAGAGGGTCTTTAATGTTCAATGCTTCATCGTCCTCCTCCAGAACTACATCACCACATATATCAGAGAGTAATTAGCAAATTCACTTGGTCTCCGCAGATTTCTACACAGTGAATTTTATCTATTCATCATTTAATCTCATCTTGAGCTCTCTAATTTCACAATCAATTAAAGCTCTCCTAGTGGCCAAGAATGGTCTTCCCAAAATTATGGGAATTTCCTTGTCAACCCGGCAGTCAAGGATGACAAAATCTGCTGGGAACACAAACATTCCAACCTGCACCAATACATCATCTAGAATCCCAAAGGGCCTCTTCACTGTTCGGTCAGCCAGCTGTAGCAGCATAGACATGGGTTTAGCTCTTCCAATGCCTAGCCATTTGTAGATATCTAGGGGCATAAGGTTTATGCTTGCTCCTAGATCACACAGTGCCTTAGAAAAAGCAAAGTTGCCTATTGTGCAAGGGACTATGAAACGCCCTGGGTCAGACAGCTTCTCAGCTATGGGTCTTGTCACAACAGCACTGTAGGTCTGAGTTAGTATAACCGTGGCCAAGTTTTGAAAGTCGAACTTGAGGGACATTAGGTCGTTCATCATCTTGGTATAACCATACATCTCCTTTAAAGCATCAATCAATGGAATGCTTACCTGAATTTGCTTCAACATCTCCAAAAATTTCTTATACTGCTCATTTTTCTGATACTTGGCCAATCTCTGTGGGAATGGTGCTGGAGGTCGCTTCTTCCCTGTGATTTGGTTTTTCTCTTACTCAGGTAGTGCTTCTACTATCCGTTCTGGTGCACCCTTAATCTCTTTCACAACCTCATCTTCTTTGTTGGTGTTCTCTTGTGCATTCTATACCGTCACCTCGGTTAAACCTGTTGAATCATCTATCTCAATGGGTACTGGCACTAGTGTCTCAGTCGGCCTACTTTCGCGAGCAATTTCTTTCTCCAGATCTAAGTCCCTACCATTTCGGAGACTCACTGCCATCAGCTGCTTCGGGCCCTGCTCTTTTGGATTGATGTGGGTGTCTGCAGATAACGTCCCATGAGGACGACTATTTAGGGCCATAGAAATCTGTCCTAACTGGATCTCAATATTCTTAATCGCTGACTCATGTGAGTCTACTCTGTTAGCTAGTTTTCCGGTGGACCCAATCACTTGTTGCATCATAACCTCGAGTTTAGCAAAACCATCTTCATATCTCATAATCTGTTGTTGTGGATGTTGTTGATAAGCCTGCTGCTGATTTTGCTGGTTGTACCCTTGTTGTCTTTGGTAAGGTACCATTTGCTCATGTGGTCGCATAGCCCCATAATTGTTGTTGTTATTGTACTGTTGTTGAGCTGGTCTGTATTGTTGATTCTATTGACCCCAATTTTGACCACTTTGTCTCGATCCCCCGTATTTAGCCACATAATTCATGTTCTTCTGACATTGTTGATTATCACCTTCAGCACTCCATGAGTAGGCATAAGGTTTATTAATGCATGATGTACAAAGACCCCTATTGGTTGCATCAACTATGTGTACCTGCTACTTCTGGCCTGATTCTTCAACCTTCTTGGTGAGGATGCTCATTTGTGTCATTAGAGTGGCCATATTTTCAGCTATGGAGTTAGCCGGGTCTAGAGCCACTGAGTGAACCATAGGAGTGATTGGAGCATTTCTTGTTGTCCATCCTGAGTTTTGTGCCATATTATCAAGTAGGATCTTACTCTCTCTGAATGTTTTGCTCAAAAATGCTCCCCCTGTTGAAGCATCAACATTGGCTTTCAAAATATCTGCCAAACCCATGTAAAATCTCTGCCCCAACACGTGCTCCGAAATACCATGATGTGGACACGTAACCAGCAGACCCTTGAATCCCTCCCACGTTTCGTGTAGTGTCTCAGTTGGTTTCTGCTTGAAGCTCAATATCTCATCAATTTGTTGAGTAGTCTTATTGGGGGATAAAATTTGCTCAAATATTGCTTGACTAATTCCTCCCAAGTAGTGATGGAGTTGATAGGGAGTGAATTAAGCCATGATGAGCTGCTCTTGTCATTGAGAATGGAAACAATAGTAACCGTATTGCTTCCGGTGTCATGTTGTGTTGCCTCTGCGTGGCACAAATTGATAGGAAATTCTTGAGATGCTGTTGAGGATCTTAACGTATGACCCAAAGAATAGTCCCTTGTTCTGCAACAGATGTAGCATGTTATTTGTGATTTGGAATGAATCTGCTTGTATCTGAGGGACTACTATAGTAGTTGCTAAGTTATCATTTGTGGGTTGTGCCCCATCATATAGTGTTGCTTCTGGCACAAGAGGTGCCACACCCTGATCATGTGGGTCATTCATGTTGTCTCTGTTGTTTAGATTATTGTCTTCCATGTCTGGTTCAATTTTTTCGGTTGAGTTCTGTTGTTATTTGCCTTTCCTGTTTGCACAGTTCAATGCCTTGAACACCTTCTCAGGATCTGATAATGCTTCGAGCAATTCTCTAGTCTTGAGGAGTTTCTAGGAATGCACCTGTAACAACCACGACTATAAACGTTAGAATTTCAATGATACGTTTAAATTGACAAAAATTGACTACAGTAAGAATTTTTGAACTTCTTTTTAACTGCAATCAATAACACCATTAAGTCCCTGGCAACGGCGCCAAAATTTGATCATGCCCAACTATGACTTATAAAAAGGACAAAGTGGCCGATGCAAATATATTCTGGTTAACAAGTTCGGAGTCGAATCCCATAGGGAATTAACCTATCAATCACAACTATTGGGTTCACAGAAATTCACGTATTCAATCTTCAGAGATATTTGAGTAACGAATTGGGTATTTATTAACTAAATATTATGTAAATGTAATAAAAATACAGTAATTAAGGACTGGCTATAAACTAGTTGTAAGCAAGAATGAGAATAGTCTATGTTTCTGATTTCCCCTCTTGTCGGAATCCTTTCCGCTATGTTTGCTATAAATTTGCCTAAGTCTTCTCTATCGATCATAAGCACTCTGACTGTCGTGACTGTCTCCCGAGTAATTACACCAATATACTAGACATATTCTTCCAAATTACGCTAGCTGGCCTTAGTTACAGCTCACTTAGATCGTACCCAAGGTTTCGTTATCCTTAATCTCACCTTTAAACCCTTCGTATTGATCCCTCATATACGTTAGGAGTGATGTTGTTCAACAACTACCTAAATATACACTCTCTCCCGAGTAATGCATACTAAATAGGCACAGCCGATTGAGGGTCATTCAATCAACAGCAATCATAACATAGTTGAATAAACAGAGAAAATATTAAGGCAAATCTATATTAGTATATCAAGAAATTCATCCTCCAAAAGGTTCCATCAAAACCCTAGATTAAGAGTTTTGCTATGCATAATCGTTTTCATAATCATAACAGTAGAAGTCATCATTAATGATCAAAAGAAGAAGAAGAAAGGTAAAACTCTACGCTGAATCTTCCGCCTTGCCTCTTGCCTCTTCTTGCCTTCAATAATCCTTCAAAAAACCTTGATACCTTCTTTTTGGGTGAGCTGGACTTCTTATAGGTTAAGGAGAATTTCCTAGAACTTACGAATTTACCCCTGAAATAAAGTTCCTCGAAGTGACGTGTGCGGCCGCACTTGGACCGCGGTCAGACCGCGCATATTTCAATCTTCTCTGCCTAACGACCGCGGCCTGAGCGCGGCTGCGGTTGGCCCGTGCTCATGGAGATCAACTGCCTTCCATTTTTTCCTTCTTCTTTCATGCGCATTCACCTCCGATTGGCCTTCCTTGCTCCAAATTAGCTCCAAACACTGTTCAATGTCCTTATAATCAATACTTGCTCCTGCAAAGCACAAAATTCATAATTAGAGTCGTTTGTTGTCATTTAACCTTCATGTAGCAATAAAGTATAGCTAAGTTGGGGCGTAAATGGTCGCTAAACTACATGAATATAGCCTATTATCACCTCTCTTCATACACTTCCAATAACTAACATTACAACCCAAATCCAAACGAACTGTTTCTATAATTTCTTTGTTATATGGACCTCTACCCTCTTCAAATCTAAAATGGATGTATTCACCAATGACATTCGTTGAGGCATGTGGATGCTTTTCTGTAAGATGTTGTGACCCGCATGTGTGCTCATTCGTGTACCTCGTAATATAAAACCTGTCAGTACTTATATATTTGATGCCTCGCAACATCCACTTGCAATTATTGTCTACATATTTGACACAATACACAAATTTAGTACTCTTCATTGGTTTGAAACGGAAAGGAGCCTTCAAGGAAGCAAGCTTCAATGACACAACTAACTCGCGCTTGTTTTTTAAACTTAAACCCTTATAAAACTTTGTGTCGTCTCCTAATTGTGGATGCTTTGTGTTGTTGGTTCTACCTCTTGTGAGTCGCCTTCAACTCTAGGAAAGTTTGCATATTCTTCTTCTTTAGTTTCTGGAACATCCATATTCAAAGGATCCATTTTTTGGAATATCGATATTCAAAAGATCTTCTTCAATATCATCCAATCCATGGCTATCATGTTGTTCCATTAGAGGTGAATTTGTAAATTCTACCGATCTTTCAACCACAAATACCCTTAGAATGGGAATATTTTCATCTTCCAAATAACAGCTCAAACAATCATAATTCTTTATTTTAGAGGGAGCTACTTTATTGTGCTTTTCACCAATGTTATTCATGTAAGTTATGGAGATACTACTCAAATAACAAGTTAATTCACAACCAGCAATAATCTTGTCAACAAAATCATCATACTTAACATCTCTATGCACATTTATTAGAACTGTCTCTTTACTATTCGAATACCAGGAAAAATGGGTAGAGCACTCCACTCATTCACCATGACAATCAACTCTCAATACAATATAATCAACCATTTTGTAATGGAATACTTGAAGATATCACAAATATATAAATAATTGGTATAATGAATCAACTTTTTTGCGAACATCCTAATGAAGTTTCAAACTTTCTAAGAAGATGTTTAAAACATCTTGAGAATATACTTAGGATGTTTGAAATTTCCTGAGAGGATGTTTGAAAGATCATGAATGGACTTTCAGAATACTTGAAACAACTACCTACAATTATATCAGGATATTTTAAACATCTCACCGGATGTTTAATACATCTCACCGGATGTTTAAAGAATCACAGAAAACTTGATATCTGCAGGCGAAGAAAATAAAATTAAACACCAAACTTTACTTACCAACAGTGACAAATAGACTGAATATCTCCCTTGAAATGATGCACGAGTCAATTTAACAAATCATGATCAAGTGTTTCTCAATGGTGCAAGGGTCAATCTCCAATTGTTCTTGTTCTTTTTTCACCAGTCTTTCTCAACAAAGAATAAGAACCTCAGAGAAGAAGTTCTGTGAAAAAATAATGTCGGGATTAAAGAAATAATAAAAAGAGATTGAACACAACAGAAGAAAGAAGAAGAAGAAGAAGAAGAAGAGAAAAATATAGATTTTGGTTAATTGGGAATGGAAATGGGGCTGGGAGCGGGAATGGGAGCTAGGGAGGGTTTCCGTTTTTTTTAGAGAGGGTGGGGCCCATTTGGGGTTGTGATAATTCTAAAAGTTTGGGGCTTTTTTTAAACCAAGTTATAAAAATTAACACTAAGGGTGTGTTTGGTATGAAGGAAAATATTTTTCAATTTTCCCATGTTTGGTTGGCTTAAATGTTTTGAAAACCATTTTCTTTATGAACTCATTTTCCTCCAATTGGAGGAAAATATTTTCTTTATCAAGAGAAAAAAAACATTTTCCAAAACTCCTTCTCAACCTTCCTTACCCTATTCCCCACCCTCACCAACCCACCCAACACCCCTCACCCTACCCACCCCACCCTCTCTCTCCAAAATGGCTTTTTATTCAAAATTTTAATTTTTTTCGTCACCACCCACCCTGCTATCCCTCCCCACAAAAAAATTAATTTTTAAACTATTTTTGTAATTTCAAATTTCTGCACCCCCCCCCCCCACAACCCCTCCCCCCTAACCCACACCCCACATTCCCCCTACCCCGCACAAAAAAATGTTTCTTTTACTTTTTTCTTTTTTCATCACCATCCACCCCCACCACGCAGAAAAAAAGATTTTTTTTTTACTTTTTTTTATAATTCTAAATTTCTTTTTTTTCGTTTTCCTGCGCACCCCCACCCCCCCGGAAAAAAATATTTTTTATATATTTTCAGTTTTAGCTTTTTCATCTTTCGGTTTACAAGTTCCAAAGTTATGAGTTCTGAGTATGTGTTTGGAAGTTTATGGGTTCGAAAGTTCGCGGTTTCGAAAGTTTAACGATTCGGAAGTTTATAAAATTTGTGGGTTCGGAAGGTTGTTGATTCGAAAGTTTGTGGCTTCATATTTATTGTATCTAAATTATTTATAAATACTCTTGAGAAGTTATTTTCCTTATTTGTGTAGTAAACACCGGAAAATGAACAAGATTACTACTTGTTTTCTAAGAAAATATTTTCCATGCACCCTAACAATGAAAGTGTCATTTTTACAACAATCTTAATACTTTTATCTTATAAATTGCTTTAAGTGTTCAGAAGTCCTATAAATTTAATGGAATTTTTACATTCCTATGCCATACAGTAAACTATATTACCCTTCATGCTTAACTTTTCATATAATTACCTTTTATATACCTAATTATCATTTATGTACATTTTAGGGATTTTAATGGTAAAAATTAGTCTCCTAATTTAACTCTACCGTATATTCCCACTCCCCCCCCCAAGTTTCTCTCTCCAAATCTCAACCCTTCCCCCACCCACGTATCAAACCACACCCCACGATTTCCTCTTCAATCACCCACTATTTCCTCTTCTAAAACCAGTGAAAAAATCTGTAACCCCTCCATTAACGCCTATTCTGTCACGACCCTAAACCCAGACCCGGTCGTGATGGCGTCTCTGGGGAAGACAAGGCCAGCTGATACAACAACCAATTCATTTTTAAGCAATTAAAAGTACACAATTTAAGTCTTTAGCATAATTTAATCCCAAATAAATAGTAAAATAGTACAATTAGTGGAAAAACCAACACAGCCCGACATCGGCGTGTCACCAGTCATGAGCATCTAATATAAGTCTAGGAATACGGAAAAGGGACTACACAGTCTATTACAAAATCCAGTACAAGGGAAAGAAATAATGATAAGAGGGAGAAACATTGGGTTGCAAACGCCGAGCAGCTACCTAGTGGACTCTGAAATCTGCTGGAAGCTATCAACCCTCGCTAGCAAGAACTGAAGCGCCTGAATCTGCACACAGGGTACAAGGAGTAAAGTGAGTACTCCAACTCAATGAGTAATAATAATAAATGAAGGCTGAGCGATAAGAAAATCACGTAAAGAACACATCAACATGCTATAAAGAAGGAGTGTAAAACCAATAAAAAGTAATGAAACAGAGAAATCATATAAAGACACCTTAGTTCGGAATAAGCTTCTTTAAAACACCTTTTTAATAGTTAAATAAGTAAATGAAGAGCAACTAGAAAAGATAACACATAAAATCCGCCCCTCAGGCACAACGTCAACAGAATCAGCCCCTCGGGCAATAACATGGAACAACACCAGCCCCTCGGGCTATATCTCATATCACAATGGGTAATCGCGCTCACTATAGGTGTACTGACTCCGGGAGGGGCCACTAACAGCCCAAGCGCAATAACAAGCCATCTCGTGGCATAATCAAATAGGCTCTCGACCTCATATCAAGCCACCTTGTGGTGTACAGTCTACGCCCTCAGCCCCATAATCATAAATCAGTATATCACTGTTGCGGCGTGCAGCCCGACACAAAAGTATCCTCACAATACAAGCCCTTGGCCTTACTCAGTCAGAATCTCATAAGCCACTCGAGCAACAGTAAAACATGATGCTCATCCCAAAATATCATTTAAAATATCATTTAATGTGTTAAAACAGAGTAAACATGGCTGAGCTATGAAAGCAGTATAATATAGCATGACTGAGTACAGATATAAAATCAAAACAGTGAGGAAATTGCAGTAAAAATCCCCTAAATGTCCAAATAGTTGGCACGAGGCCCAAATATGGCATTCAGCCCAAAACATGATGATAGCAAACAATTTTCAATCAAATACGCGGTAAAACAGTCATCCGGGATAGACTAAGTCACAATCCCCAATGGTGCATGACCCCACACTCGTCATCTAGCGTGTGTGTCACCTCAATATAGCACAACAATGTAAAATTCGTAGTTTCATACCCTCAAGACAACATTTACAATCATTACTCACCTCAATACGGTCCAAACTCTAGCCCGTGATGCCCTTGCCCCTCAAATCAGCCTCCACTCATGTCAAATCTATCCAAAATCAGAATCACGACGTCAAAATATGCTAAGGGAATGAAGCCCATGCGAAAATAATCAATTTACAACATAAATCCCAAAATTAACCAAAACCTGACCCCCGGGCCCACGTCTTAGAATTCGATAAAATTTACATCAATATATTCTTATATCCCCACGAGTTCATACATATCAAAAGTCCCAAAATCCGACCACAAATGGCCCCGCAAATCCTCAAGTTAAGGTCTCCAAACCAAGCCCTAGTTTCCCAATTTTTAACCCTTAATCTCCATTAATTTCCAGGCAAATCAGTGAAATAATGCCATAGGATTAATTATTAGGTTCAAAAATCTTACCTCCAGACGTTATCCCTTGAATCCCTCTTCAAATTTTCCAAAAAGCTCCAAAACCGACTTGAAATGGTAAAGAACAACTCAAAAATCGTGAAGGAATTCTTTTATACCTTCTGGCCTAGGCTTTTCGCACCTGCGGACCATATCTCGCTCCTTTGCAACCGCTTCTGCGGTCCGAGCACTGCTTCTACGATCATCACTTAAGTGGCCATTTACGCATCTGCGATGAAATTGCCCACATATATGCTATCACAGATGCTCTCCCTTACCGCTTATGTGGTTCCAAGTGATCCTCCTCTTGGCCGCATATGCGGCTCCCTCCATGCTTCTGCGAGCCCGCACCTGCGGTCCCCTAGTCATAGGTGCGGTTATGACAGCAGACTTAGCTTCAGCTGCTACATCCAACTTCTAAACTTTCCGCCAACCATCCGAAATCACCCCGAGGCCCCCGGGGCCTCAACCAAATGCACCAACAAGCCATATACTACTATTCAAACATACACCAATCCTCAAAATACCTCGAACAACATCGAATCAAACAAAACACCTCGGATTCAAGCCTAAGGTTCCCAAAATCTTCCGAATTATGCTTTTGATCAAAATGTCTACCAGACCACGTCCTAATGACCTGAAATTTTGGACGCACCTCCCAAATGACACAACGAACCTACTGCAACTTTTGAAATTCCATTCTGACCCCTATATCAAAATCTCACCTATCAACCGGGAAACGCCAAAATTCCAATTTCGCCAATTCAAGCATAAATCTACTCCGGACCTCCAAAACGCATTCTGATCATGCTCCTAAGTCCCAAATCACCTCCCGAAGCTATCTGAACCATCAAAACTCACACCGAGCCCTTTAACACATAAGTTGACATCCAGTTGAGTTTTCCAACTTAAGCTTCCTCAAAAGAGACTAAGTGTCTCAAACCTTACCAAAACCTCTCCGAACCCGAAACAGCCAACCCTGTAACAAAAAATACAACTAAACAAGGCAATAAGAAGCAAAAATGGGGGAAATGGAGCGGTAACTCATGAAACGACCGGCCGGGTCATTACATCCTCCCCCTCTTAAACAAATGTTCATCCTTGAACGAGTCAAGAAACATACCTAAAGCCTTAAACATGTGAGGATATATGCTCCGCATCTCCCACTCGATCTCCCAGGTAACCTCCTCCACGGGCCAACCTCTCCACTACACTTTCACTAGAGCTATATCCTTTGATCTCAACCTTTGAACCTGACGCTCCAAAATAGTTGTTAGCTCCACATCCTAAGTCAAATCACCATCTAACTGAACCGTGCTGAAATCCAGAACATGAGATGGTTCCCCAATATAATTCCAGAGAATAGAAACATGAAATACCAGATGCACACTCGACAAGCTGGGTGGCAAAGCAAGCTCATAAGCCACCTCCCCAATCCTCCGAAGCACCTTAAAAGGCCCAATGAACCGAGGACTCAATTTACCCTTCTTCCCAAATCTCATAAAACCCTTCATGGGTTAAACCTTCAACAGAACCTTTTCACCAACCATGTAGGACACATCCCGAACCTTCCTGTCAGCATAAATTTTTTGTCTCGACTGCGCTGTATTAAGTCTCTCCTAAATCACCATCACCTTTTCTAAAGCATCCTGCACCAAGTCTGTCCCCAATAGCCTAGCCTCACCTAGCTCAAACCAACCAACTGGAGATCTACACCGCCTCCCATACAAAGCCTCATATAGAGCTATCTGAATACTTCACTGATAGTTGTTGTTATAAGCAAACTCTGTGAGTGGTAGAAACTGATTCCATGACCCTCCGAAATCAATGACACAAGCACGCAACATGTCCTCCAATATCTGAATAGTGCACTCGGACTGCTCGTCCATCTAAGCGTGAAATGCTATGCTCAACTCAACCTGAGTACCCAACTCTCGCTGCACCGACCTCCAAAACTATGAAGTAAACTTAGTGCCCCTATCTGAAATGATGGAAACTGGGACACCATGCAAACGAACAATCTCTCGGATATAGATCTTTGCCAACCGCTTGGAAGAATAGGTAGTACACATAGGAATGAAGTGCACGGACTTGGTCAGCTGATCCACAATCACCCAAATAGCATCGAACTTCTTCAAAGTCCGTGGGAGCCCAACTACAAAGTCCATGGTGATCCGCTCCCACTTCCACTCTAGAATATCCACCCGCTGAAGCAAGCCACCCGGTCTTTAATGCTCATATTTCACCTGCTGACAATTAAGACACTGAGCTATAAATCCCATAATGTCCTTCTTCATTCTCCTCCACCAATAATATTGTCTCATATCCTGATACATCTTTGCGGCACCTGGATGAATGGAATACCGCGAGCTATAGGCCTCCTCTAGAATCAACTCCCGAAGCCCATCTACATTGGGCACACATATCCGGCATTGCATACTCAACACCCCATCATCACCAATGGTCACATCTCTGGCATCATCGTGCTGAACTCTGTCCTTAAGGACAAGCAAATGGGGATCATCATATTGGCGCTCTCTGATGCGATCATATAAAGAAGACCGAGAAATTACACAAGCCAATACCTGACTGGGCGCCGAAATATCTAACCATACGAACCGATTGGCCAAGGCCTGAACATCAACTGCAAGAGGTCTCTCCCCAACTGGAATATATACCAAACTCCCCATACTTACCACCTTCCTACTCAAGGCATCAGCCACCACATTGGCCTTCCCTGGATGGTACAATATAGTAATATCATAATCCTTTAGCAACTCCAACCATCTCAACTGCCTCAAATTGAGATCCTTCTGCTTGAACAAGTGCTGGAGGCTACGAAGATCGGTAAACACCTTACAAGACACACCATATAGATAATGCCTCCAAATCTTCAATGCGTGAACTATGAAAGACAACTCTAAATCATGAGTAGGGTAGTTCTTCTCAAGGGGCTTCAACTGACGAGAAGCATAAGCAATAACCCTACCCTCCTGCATCTATACACACCCAATACCAACTCTCGAAGCATCACAATAAACGGTATATGAACCTGAAGCTGATGGCAAAAACAACACTGGAGTTGTGGTCAATGCTGTCTTGAGCTTCTGAAAGCTCTCCTCACACTCGTCCGACCACCTGAATAAGGCACCCTTCTGAGTCAACTTGGTCAAGGGTGATGCGATAGATGAAAATCCCTGAACAAACCAATGATAATAGCCCGCCAAACCAAGAAAGCTACGAATCTCTGTGGCTGAGGACGGTCTGGGCCAACTCTGAATTCTCTCTATCTTTTTCAGATCAACCTGAATATCCTCACTGGACACCACATGCCCCAAGAAATCCACTGAACTAAGTCAAAACTCATACTTGGAGAATTTTGCATAAAGTTTCTCCTACCTCAATCTCTACAACACAACTCTCAAATTCTCCGCATCCTCCTCCTGACTACGTGAGTATACCAGAATATCATCAATGGAGACTATGACAAATGAATCAAAATAAGGCCGGAACATGCTGTTCATCAAATGCATGAACGTTGTTGGGGCATTGGTCCGCCAAAAGACATCACCAAGAACTCATAATGACCATATCGGGTATTGAAAGCCGTCTTAAGAATATCCGAGTCCTTGATCTTCAACTGGTGATAACGGAGATCAATCATGGAGAACACTCTCGCTCCCTGAAGCTGGTCAAATAAATCATCGATATGAGGCAAAGGATACTTGTTCTTAATTGTTACCTTGTTCAATTGCCTATAATCAATGCACATCCTCATCGTTCCATCCTTCTTCTTCACAAATAGAACCGGCGCACCCCAAGGCGACACACTAGACCGAATGAACCCCTTATCATGAAGTTCCTGAAGATGCTCCTTTAATTCCTTCTACTCCACTAGTGCCATATGATACGGTGGAATAGAAATAGGCTGAGTTCCCGGCACCAGGTCAATACCAAAATAAATATCCCTGTCCAGCGGCATACCCGGCAGGTCTGCAGAAAACACATCAGGAAAATACCTCACAACTAGGATAGAATCCATAATGTGAGTCTCTGCCCCGACATCCCTTACAAAGGACAAATATGAGAGACAACCCTTCCCAACCATACGCTGGGCCTTCAAGAATGAAATTACCCTACTGGGAACATAATCGGTCGAACCTCGCCAATCAATCCGTGGCACACACAGCATAGCCAATATCATTGTCTTAGCATGACAGTCCAAAATAGAACGACATGGAGATAACCAATCCATGCCCAATATAACATCGAAGTCCACCATACATAACAACAAAAGATCCACTTGGGTCTCTAGACCCCCAATAGTCACCACACACGACCGGTACACATGGTCTACAATAACAATATCGCCCACCGGAGTAGATACATGAACAGGTGAAACAAGAGACTTACGAGGCGTATCCAAAAAACGAGCAAAGTATGATGACAAATAAGAATAAGTGGAACCGAGATCAAATAATATAAAGGCATCTCTATGGCAGACTAAGACAATACCTATAATAACAGCATTAGAAGCAATAGCATCGGGTCTAGCTAGAAGTGCATAGAAACGGGCCTGATCGCCACCTGATCGACCTCCCCCTCTAGGGCGACCCCTAGCTGACTGACCTCCACCCCTAGCTAGATGGGTAGGGGGTGGTGAAGTAACTGGCACTGAAGCTGATGGTTGACTCCTCTGCTGAGATAAACCTGCAAGACAATGAGGACATTGTCTCCACATATGACCCATCTCTCCACACTCATAGCAACTCTCGGGTGCTAGAGACGGGGACTGAAGGGAACCCCTAGCACCAGAATGACTAGTAGATGCACCTAGAATAGAAGAGCCCTGAACAGATGGAGCATGGGATGAACTCTAAGCTGGAAGATCACTAAGTGATGACTGGCCCTGATGAGAACTGTGAGAACCATGACCCGATGATGCCCCACGATAACCTGGGCGAGCTGGCTGAGCATGCCTGAATGGACGGTCTCTGCCGTGCTGAAACTGACCTCTCGAAGGAGCACCACCATAACTAATAGATTCTCGAGGCCTCTTGGCCTCCCTCTCATCTCGCTCCTGGTGACAAACTGGCTCAATCTCATGAGCAATGTCTACAACCTCCTCAAAAGTAACACCAGACACTCTCTCCCTAGTCATAAGAATACGAAGCTGATATGTGAAGCCATCAGCAAACCTCCTAATACTCTCTCTATCTGTCGGAACCAACCAAAAAACATGACGAGCTAACTCGGAGAACCTCATCTCATACTACATCACAATCATCTCTCCCTGGCACAACCACTCAAACTGCCTGAGCAGCTCCTCTCTACGAGACGGTGGCACATACTTCTCCAAAAAGAGAACGGAGAACTGCTGCCAGGTAAGGGGTGCTGCACCAACAGGCCTACACTAAAAAGTAGTGAAAGCAACCCCGCTGGTCTCCAAAATACTCGTTGTGTGAAGAATCCTCTAACACTTGTCCAAGAAACCCTGGCATCCTCACCCTCTGCACCACTGAAAGTCGGAGGCTGAAGTCTACCAAACCTCTCCAACCTACGCTGCTCGTCCTCTGGCATGGCAGGAGCTACATAGTCCTGAGCAGTTGTAACCGGCTTGGCTGGATGTGCCCTCAGTGTCTGAAGTCCCTGCACGACCTGCTCAGGTGTGTAAGCAGCAGAAGTCTGATTGCCTCCCCCAGCCTGAGAAGTAGCTACGGCTGTAGTAATTGAGACCGCCCGAGCTAGGCCAGTGCATACTGATAGAATCTTAGACAAGGCCTCCTGAAGACCCGAAATCACAATAGGCACAGTTGGTGCCTGAGCTGATGCTGCTGGAGCGTCCACAACTGGGACCTGATCCTGAACTGGGGCGGCTGGTAGATCTGTAGGTGATGCCTTAGCTGTGTCCAAAACCGTGTCCCTACTACGACCACGACCGTGTCCTCGGCCTCTAGTGGCAACAGCTGGTGGTACTGGTGGTCATCCATCATGACTTGTAGCACGTGTCCTCACCATCTGTGAGAAAATAGAATAATAGAAGTTTAGTACTCGGATCAACAGATTTGCATGACGAGAATTTCAAGAATATGAAGTTTTTCCTAAAGGTTCTACAGCCTCTCGAGGATAAATACAGACATCTCCGTACTGATCCACGAGACTCTACTAAACCTGTTCATGACTCGTGAGACCTATGTTGCCTAGGCTCTGATACCAACTTGTCACAACCCTAAACCTAGACCCGGTCGTGATGGCGCCTCTCGTGAAGACAAGGCCAGCCAACACAACAACCAATTCATTTTTAAGCAATTAAAATGACACAATTTAAGTCTTTACCATAATTTAATCCCAAATAAACCGTAAAATAGTACAATTAGCGAAAATACCAACACAACCCGACATCGGGGTGTTACCAGTCATGAGCATCTAACATAAGTCTAGGAATACAGAAAAGGGACTACACAATCTATTACAAAATCCAGTACAAGGGAAAGAAATAATGATAAGAGGGAGAAATACTGGGCTGCGAACACCGAACAACTACCTAGTGGACTCCGAAATCTGCTGGAAGCTATCAACCCTCGCTAGCAGGACCTGAAGTACCTGAATCTGCACACAGGGTGCAGGGAGTAAAGTGAGTACTCTAACTCAGTGAGTTATAATAATAAATGAAGGCTGAGCGATAAGAAAATCACGTAAAGAACACATCAACATGATATAAAGAAGTAGTGTAAAACCAATAAAAAGCAATGAAACAGAGAAATCATATAAAGACACCTTAGTTCGGAATAAGCTTCTTTAAAACACCTTTTTAATAGTTAAAAAAGTAAATGAAGATCAACTAGAAAAGATAACATATAAAATCCGCCCCTCGGGCACAATGTCAATAGAATCAGCCCCTCGGGCAATAACATGGAACAACACCAGGCCCTCAGGATATATCTCATATTACAATGGGTACCCGCTCTCACTGGGGGTGTACAGACTCCGGGAGGGCCCCCTTATGGCCCAAGCGCAATAACAAGCCATCTCGTGGCATAATCAAACAAACTCTCAGCCTCATATCAAGCCACCTCGTGGCGTACAATCTCAGTCCCTCGGCCTCAGAGGCATAAAATCTCGGTCCCTCAGCCTCATAATCATAAATCAGTGTATCCTCACAACACAGGTCATTGGCCTTACTCAGTCAGAATCTCATAAGCCACTCGGGCAACAGTAAAACATGATGCTCAACCCAAAATATCATTTAATGTGTTAAAACAGAGTAAACATGGCTGAGTTATGAAACCAGTATAATATAGCATGACTGAGTACAGATATAAAATCAAAACAGTGCGGAAATCGCAGTAAAAATCCCCTGAGGGTCCAAATAGTTGGCACGAGGCCCAAATATGGCATTCAGCCCAAAACATAATGATAGGAAACAGTTTTCAATCAAATACGCAGTAAAATAGTCATTTGGGATGGACTAAGTCACAATCCCCAACAGTGCATGACCCCACACTCGTCATCTAGCATGTGCGTCACCTCAATATAGCACAACGATTTGAAATCCGGGGTTTCATACCCTCATGACAACATTTAAAATCACTACTCACCTCAATTCGATCGAAACTCTAGCGCGCGATGCCCTTTCCCCTTGAATTGGCCTCCACTCGCATCGAATCTATCCAAAATCAGAATCACGACGTTAAAATATGCTAAGGGAACGAAGCCCATGCAAAAATAATTAATTTACAACATAAATCCCGAAATTAACCAAAACCCGACCCCCGGGTCCACATCTCGGAATTCGATAAAATTTACATCAATATATTGCTTATCTCCCCACGAGTTCATATATATCAAAAGTCCCAAAATTCGACCACAAATGGCCCCTCAAATCCTCAAGTCAAGGTCTCCAATACCAAGCCCTAGTTTCCCAATTTTTAACCTTTAATCTCCATTAATTTCCAGCCAAATCAGTGAAATAATGCCATAGGATCGATTATTAGGTTCAAAAATCTTACCTCCAGACGTTATCTCTTGAATCCATCTTCAAAATCTCCCAAAAGGCTCCAAAACCGACTTGAAATGGTGAAGAACAACTCAAAAATCGCGAAGGAATTCTTTTATACCTTCTGGCCCAGGCTTTTTGCATATGCGGACCATATCTCGCTCCTGCGCAACCGCTTCTGCGGTCCAAGCACCGCTTCTGCGAACATCACTTAAGTGGCCATTTACGCATCTGCGATGAAATTGCTCGCACCTACGCTATCGCAGGTGTGCTTCCTTACCGCTTCTGCGATTCCAGGTGATCCTCCTCTTGGCCGCATCTGCGGCTCCCTCCATGCTTCTGCGAGCTCGCACTTGTGGTCCTCTAGCCGCAGGTGCGGTTATGATAGCAGACTTAGCTTCAGCTGCTACATCCAACTTCCAAACTTTTCGCCAACCATCCGAAATCACCCCGAGGCCCTTGGGACCTTGACCAAAAGCACCAACAAGCCATATACTACTATTCAAACTTACACCAATTCTCAAAACACCTCGAACAACATCGAATCAACCAAAACACCTCGGATTCAAGCCTAAGGTTCCCAAAATCTTCCAAATTACACTTTTGATCAAAAAGTCTACCAAACCACGTTCTAATGACCTAAAATTTTGCACACACCTCCTAAATGACACAATGAACTTACTGCAACTTCCAGAATTCTATTCCGACCCCTATATCAAAATCTCACCTATCAACCGGAAAACGCCAAAATTCCAATTTCGCCAATTCAAGCCTAAATATACTCCGGACCTCCAAAATACATTCCGATCACGATCCTAAGTCCCAAATAACCTCCCGAAGATATTCGAACCATCAGAACTCACATCTGAGCCCTTTAACACATAAGTTGACATCCGGTTGACTTTTTTAACTTAAGCTTTTTCAAAAGAGACTAAGTGTCTCAAACCTTACCAAAACCTCTCTAAACCCGAACCAACCAACCCGGTAATACAAAATACAGCTGAACAAGGCAATAAGAAGCAAAAACGGGGGAAACAGAGAGGTAATTCATGAAACGACCGGCCAGGTCGTTACATATTCTCAAGTTCTTTCTTCTAAAATCAGTCAAAATTTCTACTATTCTTCAAAGTTCATTCACCCATTAACGACCAGCTTCAAAGATTTTCAATATAGAAGAATAGAGCTTCAAAGAACAGCCCTAAAAAAGTTAAAGAAGCAGATGTTCCTTCTTTCGATTTGGGGGTTTTATCACCAAATTCACCGAAAAAGCATGAAAATTCTGCTCATGCAAATGAAGAGAAGAAGCATAGGCTTTCCCCTTGTCAAGCTAGGGCAGAAGTTAGAACTAAAAAAATGATTTAATCTCGGTGAATCTTCGAGGCAAATCAATTCAGCGAAAAGGAAAGGCAAAGAGATAAATTTTGATGATGATTTTGTAAAAGATGAACCTGTCATTAAACCTGCAAAGAAGGTTAAAGTGTCTCTTACTGTAAAAGCTCCAAAAAAAGCTCCTATTGTAAAATCTCTTAAAAATGTTTGACAACATTCATTGGTGAAGGTAAGAATTTAGTCATTTCAACAATAGATTTTTTTTTTGTTTTACTTCTTAAAAGGCTCCATAATCTATGTTTTTGTGGTTTGTAGATTATTTGTCTACATTGTGAAGATTAGTTGTAGTTTTCTGAATATGTTTAAACTTGTAGATATATTGTTAAAAATTGTAGGTATATTGTTTTTGTTTTTAACTGTATTATGTAGTTGTAGATATATTATAGATATATTGTATGACAAATGTAGATATGTTATTTTTTAGATTGGAGCAGTGTATTAATAAGACATTGTTTATTTTTTGTGCAGAATCGACATTTTTTTTCACCTCATAATATTGATTATGGGGTCCTTAGGTTTCAGACATTATCCGACCCCAGTGTTCCTAGCCAAATTAAAGAGTTATTGTCTCCAAATGGTTTAAAGCTTTTCAAGAAGATATGTTTTGGTTATTTGCTGTCAATTCCCAAAATATGTATGCAAAACCAAGCTATTCATCTTCTAATGAAGTATGAATTGAATGCATCTGGTGCTTCCTATTTTTCAACTGAGTTAAAGGGTCAGAGGTTGAATTTTGGCTTGAGAGAATTTGCGTTAATAACTGGTCTTAGATGTTTTATCGAAGCGATAGACTTTGGTTACACTCGGGATTATGACAGTAAGATAATGAGGAGTTATTTTCCAAACAAGGAAAAAGTGGAAAAGTCATACCTAAAATAGATTGTAACCAACAAAAGCTGGGTAAATTATGAGGACGCAGTCAAGTTATGTATTCTATATCTCATAGAATTTTTCATTTGTCCTTCAGACAAAGACAATGTTGGGTTGGTAGACCATTTTAGGTTTTATTTGGTGGACTCCGGACAGTATGCAACATAAACATGGGGTATTGAGCCTTGCAAACAGTTGATTGAATCAGTTAAGCACAGACTCAATTCTTTTGTTCATTCTTATCTCATTCGAGGATTCGCACTAGCTATACAAGTATGGTTGTATGAGTGTTGCTCTACCATCAATACTGATATAGCTATAAGAGTTGATAATTCAATCCCTCGCATACTTAACTGGTCAGCTAGTAAGGACAAGATATGGTTAGTTGCAATTGAAGATAGAATGATCAAACCTGAATGGATCAAGGTAAATGGTTTTTATTTATGAATATACAATTTAATACAAATTATCTACAATTTGTATACATATTCTGTTTAGTCAAGCTAATTTATTTTTTTTCATTCAGTTCACCAACATAAATGAAGCACCTAAAGAGCTTTTTATGATGTCTTTGCTTATAAAGTTGAGTACATACTTGAAGAAGTTGAACACATTTATGAGGATCCTAACGTTGTTGCTCCTCCATTGGAACCCAAAGAGTTAATTGGAAAAGAGGACAAGAAGTTTATTCTTAAACAAATTAGAAAATTAAAAAATGGTCTTGAGAAGGTAACATGTATACAAAAAATAGCATCTGTTCTTTAATGTATGTTAAGCTATATTTTGAAGCTAACTCTCTATATTTTTAATATGTAGGTTGATTCAGATCTTGCATCTTTCAGGAAAAATGTCTTTGAAGAACTAGGTAGACTTCGAGCGCTACTAAATGATTCAATCAATTCTGTTTTGCAGGTGATAAACAGTCGAAATGATAACATTGATGCCAAGGTAATATTTATCAGTTTATTCATTAACCAAAACTATTTCCGTCACCTCTAAGTTATATTGTTATTCATAAAATAGATATCTTAACAAATATAACACTTTTAGTTTGCCGGGAGTTCTACAAAAAATGCTAACCACCCAAAAGAAAAGAACAATCAACAATTTCAGTGCACTAGTGGCGAACCAGTGCATGCCAACAATAGCAAAACAGGTATATACAAAAATACATACATTTTATCTACAAATTAACTACAAGTTATCTACATCATATATATAACATATCTTCAAAATATCTTCAAATTATCTACAAATTATCTTTAACATATCTACAATATTCATACAATTAAAATATAGTATATTTACATAGATCTACAGATTTTATGTAGATCTATATAATATACCTACATATCTCCTAAAACTGTCAATCAACTACTATCCATTATAATTCAAATTCTTTAATGAAAAAAACAGGGCATGTGAATGACATGGAAAATAATGAGAATCTTCCAGCACATGTTGATTTATATTCCCATTTTAAAGGTGTAGTTGATGAAGAAAATACAGGTATGAAATTGTATTCAGAAATTTTTGCTTTTTGTTTCAATTTTTTTACTATTCTATTAAGCGATATACTAAATGTAACAGTGAGGGAAGATATTGTGACGACCCGGCCAGTCGTCTCATGAGTTACCTCTCCATTTTTCCCATTTCTATTTCTTTATGCTTTGTTTACCCATGTTATGTGATATAGGGTTGGTCGGATCGAATCCGGAATGATTTTGGCAAGGTTTGAGACACTTAGTCTCTTTTGAGGAAGCTTGAGTTGGAAAAGTCAACCAGATGTTGACTTATGTGTTAGAGGGCTCGATGTGAGTTCTGATTGTTCGGTTAGCTTCGGGAGGTGATTGATGACTTAGGAACGTGATCGAAATGAGTTTTGGAGGTTCGTAGTGGATTTAGGCTTGAATTGGCGAAGTTGATATTTTGGCGATTTCTGGTTGGTAGGTGAGATTTTGATATAGGGGTCGGAATGGAATTCCGAGAGTTTCAGTAGTTCCGTTGTGTCATTTGGGATGTGTGTGAAAAATTTCAGGTCATTCGGACGTGGTTTGGTTGGGTTTTTGATCAAAAGTGTAATTCAGAAGATTTTAAAAAGTTTGGCTTGAATCTGATGTGTTTTGGGTGATTTGATGTTGTTTGAGGTGCTTTGGTGATTGGAACAAGTTTGAATAAGGTTTTAGGATATGTTGGTGCCTTTGGTTGAGGTCCCAGGGGCCTCGGGTGAGTTTCGGGTGGTCAACCTGATCATTTTGAAGTTTGAAAAATTGCAGATTTTGAGTTCCAGCAGTTGCAGACATTTTGGTCTTTGCATTCGCGAGAGGACCCTCGCATTCACGAAGATTCTGCTGAAGGAGGTAGAGGTTTAGCCTTCGCGTTCTAAGGCAGGTAACGCGTTCATGAAGGTCTGGGAGGTTGTGCATCGCGTTCGCGGGCATGTAGTCGCGTTTGCATAGAAGGAATTGAAAGGTCAAGCTACAAAGGAAATTAACCCATCGCGTTCGCGATGGAAGAAATGTGTTCGCGAAGGTTCATCTGGGAAAAGCATCGCACTCATGTGGGTTGTATCATGTTCGCGTAAGAGGATTATGGTCAACGTTATTTTTGTGTTTCGCGAACGCGAGGCTTTGACAGCGTTCGCGAAGAAGGAAATTAAGGCCTAGACAGAATGTTTTTAATCCGTCTTGACCGCGATTTTGGGGCTCATTTCCTCCATAGCTGGTCGTTTTTGGAGCTTTTTGAAGGAGATTGAATAGGGGTTCGAGGAGAATCACTTGTAGGTAAGATTCTTGGACTAACCCTAAAATTGATGAACTAGGGCTTGAAAGTGGAGACCAAACATTTGAGATTTGAAGGGTAATTTGTGGATGGATTTTGGTGTTCTTGGTATGTATGAACTCGTGGAAGATAAGAAATCTATTGGTGTAAAATTTTCTAAAATTCGAGACGTGGGCCCAGGGGTCGGGTTTTGGTAATTTCGGGATTTGTGCCCTTTATTGATTATTTTCGCTTGGGCTTTGTTCCTTTAGCATATTTTGACGTCCTCGTTCTGATTTTGGATAGATTCGACACGTGTGAGGGCCGATTCGAGGGGCAAAGGCGTCGTGAGTTAGAGATTTAGCCGGTTCGAGGTGAGTAATGATCTTAAATGATGTTCTGAGGGTTTGAAACCCCGGATTGCACATCGTAGTGCTATATTGAGGTGGGGCACACGCTTGATGACGAGCGTGGGGTCGTGCACTATTGGGGATTGTAACTTGGTATGTCCCGATTGATGATTTTACCGCATATTTGATTAAAAATTATTTGCTATCGTCATTTTTTGGGCTGAATGCCATATTTGGGCCTAGTGCTAACTATTTGAACCCTTCGGGGATTTTTATTGAAATTTCCTCACTGTTTTGACTTTATACTTGAACTCAGTCATGTTATTTTCCACTGTTTTACTACTAAACCATGTTTACTCAATTTTAATACTTAAATGACATTTTAAATGATGTTTGGACTGAGAAACACTGTTTTACTATTCCTCATGGGGCTTGTGAGGATTTTTGACTGAGTAATGCCGAGGGCCTATGTTGTGAGGAAACACTGATACTGATTTGAGGCCGAGGGCCTGAGATATGTATGCCACGAGGTGGCTTGATTAATATGAGTCTGAGGGCCTAGTTTGATTCCACGAGATGGCTTGTTAGTGCGCTTGGGCCGTAAGGGGCCCCTCCAAGAGTATGCACACCCCCAGTGAGCGCGGGTACCAATTGTGATGTGAGATCGAGCCCGATGGGCTGTTATTGTTCTGAGATGTTGCCCGAGGGGCGGATGTGGTTATACTGTGCCTGAGGGGCGAACTTCTATTTGTTTGCTTTACCTTAATTACCTGTCAATTACTTGTTTACTAGTTGAAAGAGGATCTTACTTGACTTTCCACTGTTTTACTGCTTTTAAATGGTTTTACTGCTTCATTATAGAATGCCTTGTGCCTTACGTGTTTTCTTACTTTCAGTCATGATTTACATTTGTTACTCACTAAGTTGGAGTACTCACTTTACTCCCTGCACCCCTGTGTTTAGATTCAGGCGTAGCTGGTTCCGCTCCCGAGTGCTGATTCCTCCAGCTTCAGGAGGGCTTTCGGAGATTACGAGGTAGTTGTTGACGTCCGCAGCCCCATTTCTCTACTCCTTTATCGCTTCTATTTTCCTTCAGACAGTTGTACCAGTTATGGATTTAGCAAAATTATATTATGACTTATAGATGCTCATGACTAGTGACACCCCGATTGGGGCTATGTATGGGTGTTCTTCCGCGTATTTATTTTATCGTTGTTATTTCGGATTTATTTTATCATGATTAGACCGTTTCTTAAATGCTTAACTGTTAATAATTGGAAAATTGGAAGTGTCGGCTGGCCTTGTCTTCACGAGAGGCGCCATCACGACCTAGTCCAGGCTTGGGTCGTGACAAGTTCGTATCAGAGCCTAGGTTACATAGGTCTCATGAGTCATAAGCAGGTTTAGTAGAGTCTCGCGGATCGGTACGGATACATCTGTATTTATCCTCGAGAGGTTGTAGAACCTTTAGGAAAAACTTCATATTTTTTAAATTCTTGTCGTACAAATTTGTTGACCCAAGTACTAAACTTCTGTTATTCCATTCTCTCACAAATGGTGAGGACGCGTGCTACCGGTCAGGGTGGCCAACCACCAGTACCACCAGCTATGGCCACCAGAGGCCGAGGACGCGGCCGTGGTCCTAGTAGGGGTAGAGCCACAAGGGCAGCACCTGTAGATCTACTAGCTACCCCAATTTAGGACCAGGTCCCAGTTATGGATGCTCTAGCAGCACCAACTCAGGCACCAGTTGTGCCTATTGTGATTTCGGGTCTTTAGGAGGCCTTAGCTCAGATCTTATCAGTTTGCACTGGCCTGGCTCAGGCGGTTTCAGCCACTACAGCCACAGCTACTTCTCAGGCCGGGGGAGGCAATCAGACTCCGGCCACTCACACACTTGAGCAAGTCGTGTAGGGATTTCAAATGTCGAGGGTGCATCCAGTCTAGTCGGTGGCAGCTACTCAGGACTATGTAGTTCCTGTCATGCCGTAGGATAAGCAGCGCAGGTTGGAGAGGTTTGGTAGAGGTTTTGGATAAATGTCGTAGAGGGCCTTTTGGATAAATGTTAGAGGATGCTTCGTACAGCAGGTATTCTGGAGACCAGCAGGGTAGCTTTCACTAATTATTAGTTTTCAGGAGCTGCTTTCACTTGGTGAGAGGATTTTGAGAGGCGTAGGCCTGTTGGTGCAGTACCCCTTACCTGGCAGCAGTTCTCCATTCTCTTTCTGGAGAAGTATGTGTCGCAGTCTCGCAAAAAGGAGTTGCGTAGGCAGTTAGAGTGGTTGCGTCAGGGGGAGATGATCATGTTGTAGTATGAGTTGAGGTTCTCCGAGTTAGCTCGTCATGCCATTTGGTTGTTCCCGACAGATAGAGCGAGGATTAAGAGGTTTGTTAATGGTCTTACTGATCAGCTCCGTATTCTCATGACCAGGGAGAGGGTGACTGGTGCTACTTTCAAGGAGGTTGTGGAAATCACCCGTGAGATTGAGTTTGTTCGTCGCCAGGAGCGAGAGGAGAGGGAGGCGAAGAGGCCTCGAGGATCTGGCAGCTATAGTGGCACTCCTTCGAGGGGTCAGTTTCAGCACGGCAGAGGTCGTTCATTCAAGTCTACTCAGCTAGCTCCCCCAGGTTATCGTAGGGCATCTTCGGCTCATGGTTATCATGGATCTCAGCAGGGCCAGTCATCACTCAGCGCCCTTCCAGCTTAGAGTTCGACCCGTGCTCCATCAGATCAGGGCTCTTCTATGCCAAGTGCATCTTCTAGTCACTCTGGTGCGAGGGGTTCCCTTCAGTACCCTTCTCCAGCACCTGGTAGTTGTTTTGAGTGTGGTGAGATGGGTCACATGTAGAGGTAGTGTCCCCATCGTTTTGCTAGTTCATCCCAGCAAAGGGGTCAGTCATCGACTTCAGCGCCAGATTCTTCACCCCCACCTGCTCAGCCAACTAGGGATGGGGTTAGTCAGCCAGGGGTCTCCGCGGAGGGGGAGGTGGATCAGGGGGCAGTCAGGCCCGTTTCTATGTACTCCCAGGCAGACTCGATGCTATCGCTTCAGATGCTGTTATTACATGTATTATTTCAGTCTGCCACAGAGATGCCTATGTATTATTTGATCCCGGTTCCACCTTTTCTTATATGTTATCATACTTTGCTCGTTATTTGGCTACGCCCCATGAGTTTCTTGATTTACCTGTTCATGTATCTACCCTAGTGGGTGATACTGTTGTTGTAGACCGTGTGTACAGGTCGTGTGTGGTGACTATTAAGGGTTTAGAGACCCGAGTGGATCTATTGTTATTGATTATGGTGGATTTCGATGTTATTTTGGGCATGGATTGGTTATCTACGTGTCGTGCTATTCTAGACTGTCACGCTAAGACAATCATATTGACTATACCGGGTGTGCCCCGGATCGAGAGGCGAGGTGTGACTGATTATGTCGCTAATAGAGTAATCTCTTTCTTGAAGGCCCAGTGTATGGTTAGTAAGGGTTGTATTTCGTATCTAGCGTTTGTGAGGGATGTCGGAGCAGAGACTCCCAGTATTGATTATGTTCCAGTTGTGAGGGATTTTCCCGATGTGTTTCCTGCAGATCTGTCGGCCATGCCACTGGACAAAGATATTGATTTTGGTATTGACCTGGTGCCAGGCACTCAGCCCATTTCTATTCTGTCGTATCATATGGCACCAGCGGAGTTGAAGGAGTTAAAGAAGCAGCTTCAGGAACTCCTTGATAAGGGGTTTATTCGGCCTAGTGTGTTACTTTGGGGTGCACCGGTACTGTTTGTGAAGAAGAAGGATGGCACAATGAGAATGTGTATTGATTATAGGCAATTGAAAAAGGTAACAATTACGAACAAGTATCATTTGCCTCATATTGATGATTTATTTGACCAGCTTCAGGGAGTGAGAGTGTTCTCCAAGATTGATCTCGGTTCAGGTTATCACCAGTTGAAGATCAGGGACTCGGATATTCTTAAGACAGCTTTCAGGACCCAATATGGTCATTATGAGTTCTTGGTGATGTCTTTTGGGCTGACCAATGCCCCATCAGTGTTCATGCATTTGATGAACATCGTGTTCCGGCCTTATCTCAATTCGTTTGTCATAGTCTTCGTTGATGATATTCTGGTGTATTCACGTAGTCAGGAGGAGCACGCAGAGTATTTGAGAGTTGTGTAGCAGAGATTGAGGGAGGAGAAGCTTTATGCAAAATTCTCCAAGTGTGAGTTTTGGCTTAGTTCAGTGTCTTTCTTGGGGCACATGGTGTCCAGCGAGGGTATTCAGGTTGATCAGAAGAAGATAGAGGCAGTTCAGAGTTGGCCCAGACCGTCCTCAGCCACAGAGATTCGCAGCTTTCTTGGTTTGGCGGGTTATTATTGCCATTTTGTTTAGGGATTCTCATCTATCGCATCGCCCTTGACCAAGTTGACTTAGAAGGTGCTTCATTTGTATGGTCGGACGAGTGTGAGGAGAGCTTTCAGAAGCTTAAAACAGCCTTGACCACAGCTTCAGTGTTGGTTTTGCCATCAACTTCAAGTTCATATACCGTGTATTGTGATGCTTTGAGAGTTGGGATCGATTGTGCGTTGATGCAGGAGGGTAGAGTTATTGCTTATGCTTCTCGTCAGTTGAATCCCCATGAGAAGAACTACCCCATTCATGATTTGGAGTTGGCTAACATAGTTCACGCGTTGAAGATTTGGAGGCATTACTTGTATGGCGTATCTTGTGAGGTGTTCACTGATCATCGCAGTCTTCAGCATTTGTTCAAACAAAAGGATCTTAATTTGAGGCAGCGTAGATGGTTGGAGTTTCTTAAGGATTATGATATCACTATATTGTACCATTCGGGAAAGGCCAATGTGGTGGCCGATGCTTTGAGTCCAAAGGCAGTAAGCATGGGAAGTTTGATATATGTTCCAGTTGGGGAGAGACCTCTTGTAGTTGATGTTCAGGCCTTGGCCAATCGGTTCGTGAGGTTGGATATTTCGGAGCCCAATCGGGTATTAGCTTGTGTGGTTTCTCGGTCTTCCTTATATGATCGCATGAGAGCGCCAATATGATGATCTGCACTTACTTGTCCTTAAGGATAGAGTTCAGCATGATGATGCTAGAGATATGACCATTGGAGATGATGGGGTGTTGACGATGCAGGGCCGGATTTGTGTGCCCAATGTGGATGGGCTTTAGGAGTTGATTCTGGAGGAGGCCTATAGCTCGCGGTATTCCATTCATCCAGCTGCCGCGAAGATGTATTAGGATTTGAGGCAGCACTATTGGTGGAGAAAAATGATGAAAGACATTGTGGGATTTGTAGTTCGGTGTCTCAATTGTCAGCAGGTGAAATATGAGCATCAGAGACTTGGTGGCTTGCTACAGCAGATGGACATTCCTGAGTGGAAGTGGGAGAGGATCACTATAGACTTTTTTATTGGACTTCCACGGACTTTGAGAAAGTTCGATGTTATTTGGGTGATTGTGGATCGGCTGACCAAATCTGCGTACTTCATTCCTGTGTGTACTACATATTCCTCAGAGCGGTTGGCAGAGATCTATATCTAGGAGATTGTTCATTTGCATGGTGTCCCAGTTTCCATCATTTTAGATAGGGGCACTCAGTTTACACTGCAGTTTTAGAGGTCTGTACAGCAAGAGTTGGGTACTCAGGTCGAGTTGAGCATAGCTTTTCATCCTCAAATGGATGGGCAGTCCGAGCGCACTATTCAGATATTGGAAGGCATGTTACGTACTTGTGTCATTGATTTCGGAGGGTCATGGGATGAGTTTCTACCACTTGCAGTGTTTGCTTATAACAATAGCTACTAGTCAAGTATTCAGATGGCTCCATATGAGGCTTTGTATGGGAGGCGGTGTAGATCTCCAGTTGGTTGGTTCGAGCCCGGTGAGGCTAGGTTATTGGGGACTGATTTTTGGTGCAGGATGCTTTGGAGAAGGTGAAGGTGATTCAGGAGAGGCTTCGTACAGCGCAGTCGAGGCAAAAGAGTTATGTTGATAGGAAGGTTTGAGATGTGTCCTACATGGTTGGTGAGAAGGTTTTGTTGAAGGTTTCACCTATGAAGGGTGTTAGGAGATTTGGGAAGAAAGGGAAATTGAGTCCACGGTTTATTGGGCCCTTTGAGGTGCTTCGGAGGATTGGGGAGGTGGCTTATGAGCTTGCTTTGCCACCCAACTTGTCGAGTGTGCATCTGGTATTTTATGTTTCTATGCTCCGAAAGTATATTGGGGATCTATCTCATGTTCTGGATTTCAGCACGGTTCAGTTGGATGATGATTTGACCTATGATGTGGAGCCAGTAGCTATTTTGGGTCGTCAGGTTCGAAAGTTGAGGTCAAAGGATATAGCTTCAGTGAAAGTGTAGTGGAAAGATCGGCCCGTGGATGAAGCTACATGGGAGACCGAGCGGGAGATGCGGAGCAGATATCCTCACCTGTTTGAGGCTTCAGGTATGTTTCTTGATTCATTCGCGGACGAACGTTTGTTTAAGTTGGGGAGGATGTGACGATCTGGCCAGTCGTCTCATGAGTTACCACCCCATTTTCCCCATTTTTGCTTCTTTATGCTTTGTTTACCCGTGTTATGTGATATCGGGTTGGTCGGATCGAATCCAGAATGATTTTGGCAAGGTTTGAGACACTTAGTCTCTTTTGAGGAAGCTTGAGTTGGAAAAGTCAACTGGATGATGACTTATATGTTAGAGGGCTCGGATGTGAGTTCTGATGGTTCGGTTAGCTTCTAGAGGTGATTTATGACTTAGGAGCGTGATCGGAATGAGTTTTAGAGGTTCGTAGTGGATTTATGCTTGAATTGATGAAGTTGATATTTTGGCGATTTTCGGTTGGTAGGCGAGATTTTGATATAGGGGTCGGAAAGGAATTCCGAGAGTTGCAGTAGTTTTGTTGTTTCATTTGGGATGTGTGTACAAAATTTCAGGTCATTCGGAAATGGTTTGGTTGGGTTTTTGATCAAAAGCGTAATTCGGAAGATTTTAGAAAGTTTGCTTGAATCCGATGTGTTTTGGCTGATTTAATGTTGTTTGAGGTATTTTGGTGATTGGAACAAGTTTGAATAAGGATTTAGGATATGTTGGTGCCTTTGGTTGAGGTCCCGTGGGCCTCGGGTGAGTTTTGGGTGGTAAACCAGATCATTTTGAAGTTTGAAAAATTGCAGATTTTGAGTTCCAGCAGTTGCAGACATTTTGGTCTTCGCGTTCGTGAGAGGACCCTCGCATTTGCGAAGAGTCTGTTAAGGGAGGTGGAACTTTAGCCTTCTCGATCGCGAGGCAGGTGACACATTCGTGAAGGGCTGCGAGGTTGTGCATCGCGTTCGCGGGCGTGTGGTCGCGTTTGCATAGAAGGAATTGAAAGGTCAAGCTTCAGTGGAAATTAACCAATCGCGTTCGTGAAGGTTCATCTGGGAAAAGCATTGCGTTCGCGTGGGTTGTATCGCGTTCGCGGAAGAGGATTATAGTCAACATTATTTTTGTGCTTCACGAATGCGAGGCTTTGACAGTGTTCGCGAAAAAAGGAAAATAAGGCCTGGGCAGAATGTTTTTAACTCGTCTTGTCTGCGGTTTTGGGGCTCATTTCCTCCATAGCTGGTCATTTTTGGAGATTTTTGAAGGAGATTGAAGAGGGGTTCGAGGAGAATCACTTGGACGTAAGATTCTTGGACTAAAAACTCGATTATTATGTGAATTTCACCTAGAAAATCATGGAATCTAAGCCAAAAACTAGGGCTTGAAAGTGGAGACCAAATATTTGGGATTTGAAGGGTCATTTGTGGATCGATTTCGGTGTTCTTGGTATGTATGAACTCGTGGGAAGATAAGGAATCTATTGGTGTAAAAATTTCTGAATTTTGAGATGTGGGCCCGGAAGTCGGGTTTTGGTAATTTCGAGATTTGTGCCCTTTATTGATTGTTTTCATTTGGGATTTGTTCCCTTAGCATATTTTGACGTTCTCGTTCTGATTTTGGATAGATTCGATGCACGTGGAGGCCGATTCAAGGGGTAAAGGCATCGTGAGTTAGAGATTTAGCCAGTTCGAGGTGAGTAATGATCTTAAATGATGTTCTGAGGGTTTGAAACCCCAGATTGCACATCGTAGTGCTATATTGAGGTGAGGCACACGCTTGATGACGAGCGTGGGTCGTACACTATTGGGTATTGTGACTTGGTCTGTCCCGATTGATGATTTTACCGCGTATTTGATTGAAAACTATTTGCTGTCATCATTTTTTGGGTTTAATGCCATATTTGGGCCTAGTGCCAACTATTTGACCCCTTCGGAGATTTTTATTGATATTTCCTTACTGTTTTGACTTTATACTTGAACCCAGTCATGTTATTTTCCACTGTTTTACTATTCAGCCATGTTTACTCAGTTTGAATACTTAAATGACATTTTAAATGATGTTTGGGCTGAGAAACACTATTTTACTATTGTTCGAGGGGCTTGTGAGGATTTTTGACTGAGTAAGGCCAAGGGCCTATGTTGTGAGGAAACACTGATATTGATTTAAGCCCGAGGGACTGAGATATGTACGCCACGAGGTGGATTGATTGATATGAGGCCGAGGACCTAGTTTGATGCCACGAGATAGCTTGTTATTGTGCTTGGGCCTTAAGAGGCCCCTCCAGGAGTCTGCACACCCCCAGTGAGCTCGGTTTCCCATTGTGATGTGAGATCGATACCGAGGGGTTGTTATCGTTCTGAGATGTTGCTCGAGTGGAGGATGTGGTGGTACTGTGCCCGAGGGGCGAACTTCTATTTGTTTGCTTTACCTTATTGGTTGAAAGAGGATCTTACTTGACTTTCCACTGTTTTACTGTTTTAAATGGTTTTACTGCTTCATTATAGAATGCCTTGTGCCTTACGTGTTTTCTTACTTTCAGTCGTTATTTACATTTGTTACTCACTGAGTTGGAGTACTCACTTTACTCCATGCACCCCTGTGTGCAGATTCAGGCGTAGCTGGTTCCGCTCCCGAGTGCTGATTCCTCCAGCTTCAGGCGGGCTTTCGGAGGTTACGAGGTAGTTGTTGACGTCCGCATCCCCGTGTATCTACTCCTTTATCGCTTCTATTTTCCTTCAGACAGTTGTACCAGTTATGGATTTGGCAAAATTTTATTATGACTTATAGATGTTCATGACTAGTAACACCCCGGTTAGGGCTGTGTATGGGTGTTCTTCCGCGTATTTATGTTATCATTGTTATTTCGGATTTATTTTATCATGATTAGATCGTTTCTTAAATGCTTAACTATTAGTGATTGAAAAATGGAAAGTGTCGGGTGGCTTTGTCTTCACGAGAGGCGCCATCACGACCGGGTCCGGGTTTGGGTCGTGACAGATATGCATGCACAATCTCCAATTCACAGAGTCACTGTAACAATTCATGGAGAACAGAAGAATGAGGAAGATTTTAATGTAGGTGAAGAAGCCGAGTATGCAAATGTAGGTGATTTGGACGACTCCAGAGGTGAGAAGAAGGAGGTTACACTTGATGATTTTGAGCTGCCAGATAACTTCTCCTAGTTGGTTAAGCTCGGCGAGCCTAACTAATATGAAACAACACCTGTGCATCAAGGTAGAACAAGGCAGCCTGGAAAGTATGCCTGACCACCATTTCTCCCTTTATAGAGTTCTGGTGGCAGCACTTCGGTTGGACCTGAAATTTTTCACCTGAAGCACCCATTTACTAGTGTTATTGGTCAAGATGTTGATCCTGAGTTGTTGGAAGAATTCAACAAATGATTATACTTTGGTACCGACACAACTTCAAATAAGTTAGTATTAACAATTTGACCCTTTGATTCCAGTATTCATCTTTTAGATATCTACTTCATTCAACAAATTTATTTTAATTTCTTTGTTTAATTAGGAGGAAGGCTATGTATTATATAAAGGATAAGCAAATTAAGCCATGGTTTGATCTTGGAGTGGAAAAGGTTGATAAGAATGAGTGGTTCTATAATATGGCACACCCCGGACAAGTCCTCAACCACACGGTAAACTCATACTCAAAATATGTAGTTATTTTGTTGATGTTTTTTTTTATTTGTATCTATAACGCTGTTATAGTGCCATCTCCAGTATATGTAGTTATTGTGTATATATATTTGTCACGACCCGATCCCCGAAACCGGTCGTGATGGCGCCTCTCATGAAGACAAGGTCAGCCAGACCAAAACGGAACACCTCTTTTAAACAGTTAATCATCATAAACAGTAATAACATATAATATAATGCTCATAAATTGCGGAATTTAACGATAATAACAACAGGAACCATCCCGACACAGCCCAAACCGGGGTGTCACAAGTCATGAGCTACTACAGAATCTACTATAGGTCTACAAAGTACGGAATCCGATACAACAGTCTGAAGAAAACATAAATGATAGAGGATAAGAGAGACAAGGGGCTGCGGACGTCAACAGTTACCTCGTAACTCCAAATCACTGCCTAGCCTAGAAGGAATCAGCGCTCAGGTGCGGACTCTGCTATACCTGAATCTGCACACATGGTGTAGGGATTAATGTGAGTACTCCGACTCAGTGAGTAATAATTAAAAATAATGACTGAAAGTATGAAAACACGTAAAGGCACAAAGCAATTCCATATCAAGCAGTAAAATCACTTAAAGCAGTAAATCAGTGAAGAAATCAAATGATATTCCTTTTTTTAAAACAGTAAAACCGGTAATTTAACAGGTAATTAACAAGTAGAAATCTGCCCCTCGGGCACAGTATCAATCGCTCAGCATAGTATCAGCCCCTCGGGCTTACTCTCAGTACAGTATCAGCCCCGCGGGCTACCTCACAATCACTCAGCATAATGGTCAGCCATTGTTACCTGACCAACTTTCATCAAATAGTGTCATTGTTACCACTGTTTCAAATCACATGGGTACCCGCGCTCACTGTGGGTATGCAGACTCCGGAGGGGCCCCTTACGGCCCAAGCGCTATATCAAGCCACCTCGTGGCATCATCACTCAGCATATCCTCACATCACTCAAGCCACCGCATGGCATAAATAGTATCTCAGGCCCTCAGCCTCATATCACTCAGCATATCCTCACATATGGCCCTCGGCCTCACTCAGTCCAGAAATCATCATAAGCCCCTTGGGCATTAGTAAAACAGTAGTTCTCAGCCCAAAACATGATGTAGAAATATCATTTAAGTTTCAAATATGAGTAAAAGTGGATGAGTTTGTAAAACATTAGATATCAACAGGACTGAGTTCAAATAATAAGTCAAGCAGTAAGGAAACAGTGATAAAAATCCCCGAAGGGTTCAAATAGTTGGCACGAAGCCCAAATATGGCAATCAGCCCAAATCATGATGGTAACAAATGAATTTCAGTCAAATATTCAGTAAAGTCATCAATCGGGATGGACCAAGTCACAATCCCCAGTAGCGAAAGACCTCACGCTCATCATCCAGCACGTATCTTGCCTCAATATAGCACTACGATATGCAATCCGGGGTTTCAAACCCTCAGGACATCATTTACAACCATTACTCACCTCGAACTGGCTAATTCTCTAGCTCACGATGCCTTTTCCCCTCGAATTGGCCTCCACGCGCGTCGAATCTATCCAAAATCAGAACGAATACGTCACAATATGCTAAGGGAACAAAGCCCAAGCGAAAACATTCGAAAAATATCAAAACTCTCGAAATTAGCAAAACCCGAGCTCCGGGCCCACGTCTCGGAATCAGGTAAAATTTACATTTTCAGAATCCTCATACCCTCACGAGTCTAACCATACAAAAATTATCCAATTTCGATACCATTTGGTCCTTCAAATCATCATTTTACATTTTTGAAAGGTTCCACAATTTTCTTCCCAAATTCCATCTCAAATCACGAATTAAATCATGAATTCAGTGATAGATTCATGTACTCTAACCAAATCTGAGTTAGAATCACTTACCCCGACCAATCTCTTGAAAAACCTTCGAAAAATTGCCAAAATCCGAGCTCTCTAGGTCAAAATATCAAATAAAATCCAAAACCTCGTATTTATAGAGTACCCCTCGGATTCCGACACTGCTGACCGCACAAAAATTAACGCGGTCCGCGCAAAACCAGCGGGGTCCGCGCAAAAATGACCGCGGCCATGCAGGTCTTGCTCTGCAGGGATAGGCTTTAGTATTTTGGCCATAACTTTCGCTACAGATGTCCAAATTGTGATATCTTTACCTTTATTGAAACTAGACACGAAGGGATACAACTTTCGTTTTTAAATCACCTCCAAATTCCTTATGGATCAAACGATATGAGCTTCCGAAGTAGAACCAGCAACCTGCAGGTCTTCATTTCGCGCGGACCGCGCACTTGACCGCGCCCCCGCGCCCCCGCGCTAGGCCACCGCGCCCCGCGCACCAATGACTGCCCCATCCATTTTCTAAGTTCTGGGATGTCCGTACTCGCTCAAAACTCATTCGAAACACACCTGAGGCCCCCGAGACCTCAACCAAAAGCACCAACGCATCCTAAAACATTTTTCAACCTCGTTCCAATCATCAAAACACTTCAACAACACCAAAAACAATCAAATTACCTCAAATTCGAGCCTAAGTTCTTCTAAAACTTCCAAAACACGCATTCGATCAAAAACCCAACCAAATCACGTTCGAATGACCTGAAATTTTGCACACATATCCCAAATCACCAACGGAGCTATAGAAACTCTCGGAATTCCATTCCGACCCTCGGATCAAAATCTCACCTATCAACCGGAAGTCGCCAAAATACTAACTTCGCTAATTCAAGCCTAATTCTACACCGAACCTCCAAAATTACTTCCGGTCACACTCCTAAGTCACAAATCATCCCCCGAAGCTAACTGAATCACCGGAAATCACATCCGAGCCCTCTAACTCAATCGTCAATATCCGGTTGACTTTTCCAAAATAAGCCTTCCTTAAAGAGACTAAGTGTCTGATTTCCTATCAAAACCAATCCGATTTAACTCTAACACACCGAATACCGATAACGAAACATGAAGAAGCATAAAATGGGAAAAACGAAGCGATTCTCATGAGACGACGGGTTGGGTCGTCACAATATTGGAAATATTCTGTATAAATGTTTAATAACAAACTGAATTGTAGGTATATTGTAGATGTTTTATACATAAATTATATTAATGCCTAATAACAAACGGAATTGTACTTAGTTTGTATATATATTGTACATAATTTGTAATAATGATTAAAAAAATTGTTTATTTTTTGTAGATATTCTATAGATAATTTATAATACTGATTTAAAATAATTGTAATTGCAGTTATTTAGTAATTTTTTGTAGATAATTACCAAAAGGAGTAAATTAAATGCAACCTATTTTGGTTGCAGCACATTGATGTTATAATGTACTACTCGAGGAAAAGAGGAAAGTATGGCCCCCACAACAAGATAAGGTTTACAACCACTGATTGTATGTTCAAGACTAGAATTGAATAAATTTATAATAAGTTCATCAATTCTCCTCAAGAAAAGAAGCTTGATGTTGTCAAACCCTAGGACGTCGTAGCACAATACATATAGGGGTGCAGATTACTCGAAAATGTTGCATGGGATCAATTCGATTATGTGATCATGCCCGTCAACATTGTAGAAAAATTTCACTGGGTGTTGGTTATTTTTGACATTGCCGATAGGGTTCTTTATGTGTATGATTCTATGGTCTCTTCACATAATCACACTATTGTTGAATCTGTAGTCACCAAGTTTTCTGTTATGATCCCCCTTTACTTGTCATGCACCGGTTTTTATGGCAAGCGTTCAGACATCAACTTCAAGAACACAAAGGCATACATTGAAAAAGTTGTTACCGACCCTATTGACATTCAGTGGATCGTCGGAGAGATACCACAACAAAAAGAAGGATCACTATATGAAAAATCTTATTTCTTTCTATCTATTTAACATTTTTTTTGTTCATTGTTTGCTAAATATTGACACTTTTTTATTTTTGCAGCGACTGTGGTGTATATGTTGCTGCCTTTGCAGAGTATGTCAGCATTGGAGACCTACCAATTCCTGCAGATGACCTTTCTGATATTGATCGATATCGTAGAAGCTATGGAGCGCTACTGTGGGACTACGCTAGGAAGAAGCAAGAGAATGGTGCAATTAGTGAAAGTGAGGTGACTGGCAGATTAGCAAGGAAAAAGGTGCACCAGTTATGAATGAGAAAACACAAGTCCGGAGGAAGAAGAATTAGTTGCAATTTTTTGTATGGAACATTTAGTTAAATGTTTAGTTGCAGCTAGTTTTGTAGAAAGATAGTAGACAAGTTTATGAAGCAGATTGTTGAAGTTTAATTGTAGCAAATTTGTGCTATAATTATTTTACCCTTTGTTTTTTTATTTTATCCAGTATACTAGTTCGATCAATGGGAAAATATTCTGTTGTTTTTATATTCACTTGTTGAAAGTAAACAGTACTTGATTTAATTATTGTTACTGCTTAACTCCTTTTCAACTTAATTATTATGTAGTTACTCTGTCAACTCCAGATTATGTAGTTATTTTGTAGTTTTTTTGTAGATAAATTATATGGATCATTAACAAATATCGATGGGTGCTAGAGATAATAAAATAATTATGTATTATATAGATAGAACTCATTCACAAACCAATCAAGCTATGAAAGTATTAACTCAAAACAGAATACTAGTTAAACAAAATAATTTCAAACTAACTACATTAAGAGTTGAAGGTGACTCAACTATTACACATCAAATATAATTCTCCTGAACTCATCTACAATTTTTATGAAAAATTCAGTTTACTACATAAAATTTTATTTCTTTTTGGGAGCATTCTTGCAAGATCTTTTTTTATGCCCTTCTACTCCGCAGTTGCCACATGAAACTTTGTACTTCTTGGAATTTACTTCATCATATGTTTTGTATCTTTATTTTTGAGGTCTTCCTGCTGTCTTTTCCCACCTGAAGGTGGATTTACAACTTCTTAAGTTATATGTTGTGGCACATTCCATTTGCTTTCATCAGGTAGGGGATTTACTGGTATTTCATAAGTATGTAAGAGGCTCTCTCTTGTGTAATAAGGAGAACAATATTGTTCATAAGACTCATCCTTGTGCCTTAAAGCAGCCAAAGCATGTGGACAAGGAAGTTCATCAAGCTGGAATTGCCCACAACTACATCTCTTGTTTTCAAGACAAACAATATAGAGCATCGCACCATCTAGTACTGTATGGATGTAATCTGTTGAAGCCCTCACCTACAATTACATTATAAACAAAAAACAATTCATATACGGTTAAATACAAAATATCTACAAATTATCTACATTGACTTTAATATTTTATTTTGATGCAATAAATGGTCATATCTTACTCTAAGCTTGTGCGAAAATGTTCTGTTATCATCCAACTCTTTGTTGAATTTAAACCCAAGGTATGCGAATGTACCTTTTGCTTTCAATAATTTTTCATTAGTCCAACGTTCAAGAAGAGTCCTCATATACTCTAATAGTTCTACTATCGGCCGCTCTCTTGCATCTTTTGTTACAGCATTCAACGACTCTATAATGTTTGATGTCATAGTCAAAGTTTTGTTCACCATAGCATGTACTCGAGACCATCTATGATAGCCAATATCGTATAAGTATGCTTTAACACGCGGGTCAATCTCTTCAATCTTTGACATCCTTTCATTAAATTCATCAAGCGTGTATGATCGTGCCGTGGCAAAGTACAATTCGCTTAACTTTAGATGACCCTTCTTGAACTTTGCCCTTATATTTGTCCAAATATGCCACATGCAAGAATAATGTGGCATGTCGGGATAAACAATAGATGTTTCCTTCAAGATACACTCATTCTGATCCGAAACAACATACATATTTGGTCTTTTACCATATGCATGTTTGAATTGCTCAAAAAACCACTTCCATGATGCGTCATTTTCTGAATCAACAACAGCATATGCCAAATGGTAATATGGTACCTACATTATGTGGCAAAAAGCAATTAATTGGCTGCATGAAAAATGCAGAGGAAGACATATACATACAAACTACAACTTTTTAACAATATATCTACAATAAATTTACAAGTACTACAAAAAACAGACAAGCTACAATATATCTACAATAAATCTACAATACTTGTTGCATCCAATGTACTAGCTGTTAGCATTATTTCCTTATATGTTGACTTTAAAAAGGTCCCATCAACTACTATCACTGGCCTACAATATTCCCAACCACTGATTGATGTACAAATCACAACAATATGCATACAAGAAGCAGTCATCCTGCGTCTTCTTCAATTTAACTACAGACCTCGGATAAGTCTTCTCCAAAATATACAAATAACTAGGTTATTTGATGTAGACCTCTCAAAAACTCCAAAGCCTTTTCTTTTGCTCTCCAAGCTTGCATGTATGTTAAGTTCACGCCGTGTTCAGACAACATATCAGTTTGTATGTCTTTTGGTGTGTAAATTGTCTTAGGATCAGCATATTTTGGAATAAACATGCTACCAACTACCATGGAAATAGGTTTGCGTTGTATGAATGTACTGTCCATCAAAGAGCATGTGTGCAAGCTGTTGAATTTTCTAATCTTGAACATTGCAGAATCATTTATGCTAGTTTCCTTGAAGTGTCATGTATAATTTTCACCAACACATACCAGCCAGTATCTACAAAATAAAAACAATTTAAACACTGGTATAAAAAATGTAGATAAAAAAATTGTTGTAGCATAAAAGATCATATTCAACAATTTATATATAAAACAACTACAAACTATCTACAATTTTGTTAAACAATATAAAAAACATGATTTTTGACCATTCATATGTTCCTACCTTCTAGCACTAGATCTTTTCACCCTAAATTGGAACTTGTTCATGACAGAATAGTGCTTCATTACACTTGCAATTGTTTGCTTGTCTTCGTATACTTGGCCTACTTCAATAACACTTGGTGTACTTTCTATTATTATTATACTTTCATATTCCACTATCGTCGGAGATGTTGGAATATCAATTAACTTCAGTGTTCCAGATGAACCTGCAATAAACTAGAGCTAAATACTGTTATGAACTATTTTTTTGTAGATATTTTGTAGTTAATTTGTAGAAATATTGAAATTCTGTATTTCATATTTGTAACGATCCGGTCGGTCGTTTCATGAGTTACCGCTCTATTTCTCCCATTTCTTCTTCTTATTGCCTTGTTCAGCTGTATTTTGTATTACCAGGTTAGTTGGCTCGGGTTCGGAGAAGTTTGGTAAGGTTTGAGACACTTAGTCTCTTTTGAGTAAGCTTAAGTTGGAAAAGTCAACCGGATATTGGCTTATATGTTAAAGGGCTCGGATGTGAGTTCCAATGGTTCATATAGCTTCGGGAGGTGATTTGGGACTTAGGAGCGTGATCGGAACATATTTTGGAGGTCCGGAGTAGATTTAGGCTTGAATTGGCGAAATTAGAATTTTGACGTTTTCTGGTTGATAGATGAGATTTTGATATAGGGGTCGGAATGGAATTTGAGAGTTGCAGTAGGTCCGTTGTGTCATTTGGGATGTATGTGCCAAATTTCAGGTCATTTGGACGTGGTTTGATAGACTTTTTGATCAAAAGCGTAATTCGGAAGAATTTGGAACCTTAGGCTTGAATCTGATGTGTGTTGGTTGACTCGATGTTGGTCGAGATGTTTTGAGGATTGGTATAAGTTAGAATAGTGGTATATGGCTTTTTTGTGCTTTTGGTTAAGGTCCGAGGGCCTCGGGGTGATTTCGGATGGTTGGCGAAAAGTTTGAAGTTGAATTGGGGCAACTGAAGTATTTTGTTGTTGTCATACCGCACCTGGGGTAGGGAGGCCGCAGGTGCGATGCTTGCAGAAGTGGAAGGCAGCCGTAGATGCGGACAATTAAGAGGATCATCAGGAACCGCAGAAGCGGTGAAATGGGCGCACTTGCGGTAGCACAAGTGCGAAGTTTTTAACCGTAGATGCGGAAATGGTCATTTAAGTGAAAACTACAGATGCGGTGGATTAGGCTGCAGAAGCGGGACCACAGAAGTGGGAAAGTGACCGCAGGTGCAAAAAGCCTGGGTCAGAAAGTATAAAAGATTTTCTTCACGATTTTTGAGTTGTTCTTCACCATTTCAAGTCGGTTTTGGAGTCTTTTGGGAGATTTTGAGGAGAGATTCAAGGGATAACATCTGGAGGTAAGATTTTTGAACCTAATAATCGATCCTATGGCATTATTTTACTAATTTGGCCTAAGATTAATGGAAATTAAGGGTTAAAATTTGGGGATTAGGGCTTGGTATTGGAGACCTTGACTTGAGGATTTGAGGGGCCATTTGTGGTTGAATTTTGGGACTTTTAATATGTATGAACTCGTGGGGAAATAAGGAATCTATTGATGTAAATTTTATCGAATTATGAGACGTGGGCCTGGGGGTCGGGTTTTGGTTAATTTCGGGATTTATGTCGTAAATTGATTATTTTCGCATGGGCTTCGTTCCCTTAGAATATTTTAACATCGTGATTCTGATTTTGGATAGATTCAATGCGAGTTGAGGCTGATTCGAGGGGCAAAGGCATCGCGGGCTAGAGCTTGGACCGGATCGAGCCGAGTAATGATTGTAAATGTTGTCCTAAGGGTATGAAACCCCGGATTTCACATCGTTGTGCTATATTGAGGTGACGCACATGCTAGATGACAAGCATGGGGTCGTGCACTGTTGGGGATTGTGACTTAGTCCATCTTGAATGACTGTTTTACCGCGTATTTGATTGAAAACTGTTTGTTATCATCATGTTTTGGGTTGAATGCCATAATTGGGCCTCGTGCCAACTATTTAGAACCTTAGGGGATTTTTACTGCTATTTCCTCACTGTTTTGATTTTATATCTGTACTCAGTCATGCTATATTATACTGTTTTCATAACTCAGCCATGTTTACTTTGTTTTAACACTTTAAATGGTATTTTTGGGCTGAGCATCATATTTTACTGTGCCCGAGTGGCTTTTAGAGATTTCTGACTGAGTAGGGCTGAGGGCCTGTATTGTGAGGATTATTGTAGGATCGGGCTACATACCGCAGCAGTGTTGTACTGATTATAATTATAAGGCTGAGGGCCTGAGTTGTACGCCATAATGTGGCTTGATATGAGGCCGAGAGCCAATTTGATTATGCCACGAGATGGCTTGATATTGCGCTTGGACCGTAAGGGGCCCCTCCCAGAGTTTGTACACCCCTAGTGAGCACGGGTACCCATTATGATTTGATATAGCCCGAGGGGCTGGTGTTGTTCCACGTTAGTGCCCAAGGGGCTAATTCTGTTGACATTGTGCCCGAGGGGCGAATTTTATGTGTTTATCTTTTCTTGCTACCTTTCATTTACTTGTTTAACTGTTAAAAAGGTATTTTAAAGAAGCTTATACTAAACTAAGGTGTTTTATGAGATTTCACTGTTTTATTGCACTTTATTGGTTTTACTCTGCCTCTTTATAACATGTTATTTTGTTTTTATGTGATTTCTTATAACTCAATCTTCATTTATTGTTATTACTCACTGAGTTGGAGTACTCACTTTACTCCTTGCACCCTGTGTGCAGATTCAGGAGCTTCATGTCCCGCCAGTGAGGGTTTATTGCTCTCAGCAGGCCATTCGGAGTCCACTAGGTAGTTGCTTGGCGTTCACAGCCTAGTATTTCTCCCTCATATCTTACTTTCTGCTTCTATTACTGTAATAGACTGTATAAACCCCTTTCAAACTCTTAGACATATGTTTATATGCTCATGACTGGTGACACCTCGATGTCGGACTGTGTTAGTTTCCGTAAATTGTATTATTTCACTTTTATTTTGGGATTATTATCATGTTAATGACTTAAATTGTGTTATTATAACTGTTAAAATGATTTGGGAGTTGTGTTGGCTGGCCTTGTCTTCACGAGAGGCGCCATCATGATCGGGTCCGAATTTAGGGTCGTGACAAGTTGGTATCAAAACCTAGGTTACATAGGTCTCACGATTTATGAGAAGGTTTAATAAAGTCTCGCGGATTGGTACGAAGATGTTTGTATTTATCCTCGAGAGGCTGCAGAACCTTTAGGAAAAACTTCATATTTTTGAAATTCTTGTCGTGCGAATCTGTTGATCCAAGTACTAAACTTCTGTATTCTATTCTCTCATAGATGGTGAGGACATGCGCTACCGATCAGGATGGACGACCACCATTACCGCCAGTTGTGGTCAATAGAGGCCGAGAACGCAGTTAAGGTCGCGGTAGGGGCAGGGGTGTGCTCGCACTATAGCTAACACAGCACTTGCAGATCTACCAGACACCCTAGTTCAGGATCACGTCCCAGTTGTGGATGCTCCAGAAGCACCAGCTAAGGCACAGGCACCAGCTGTGCCCATTGTGATTCCGGATCTGCAGGAGGCCTTGGCTCAGATTCTATTAGTATGCACTGGACAAGCTCAGGCGGTTTCAATTACTACAGCTGCAGCTACTTCTCAGGCCGGGGGAGGCACTTAGACTCCCACCGCTCGTACACCTGAGCAGGTCATGCAGGGACTTCAGACACTGGGGGCACATCCAGCCCAGCCGGTTGCAGCTGCTCAGGACTATGTAGCTTATGCCATGCTAGAGGACGAGCAGTGTAGGTTGGAGAGGTTTGGTAGACTTCAGCCTCCGACTTTCAGTGGTGTAGAGGGCGAGGATGCCTAGGGTTTCTTGGACAAGTGTCAAAGGATTCTTCGCACAGCGGGTATTCTAGAGACCAACGGGGTCTTTTTCACTACTTTTCAGTTTTTTGGAGCCGCTTTCACTTGGTGGGAGGCTTATGAGAGGCGTAGGCCTATTGGTGCAGCACCCCTTACCTGGAAGTAGTACTCCGTTCTCTTTTTAGAGAAGTCTGTGCCGTAATCTCGCAGAAGGGAGCTGTGCAGGCAGTTTGAGTGGTTGCGTCAGGGAGAGATGACTCTGTCGCAGTATGAGATGAGGTTCTTGGAGTTAGCTCATCATGCTATTTGGTTGGTTTCGACAGATAGAGAGAGGATTAGGAGGTTTGTTGATGGCCTCACATATTAGCTTCGGATTCTCATGATCAGGGAGAGGGTGTTTGGTGCTACTTTTGAGGAGGTTATAGATATTGCTCGAGAGATTAAGTTAGTTCGTCTCCAGGAGCGAGATGAGAGGGAGTCCAAGAGGCCTTGGTGATCTGGTAGTTATGGCGGTGCTCCTTTGAGAGGTCAGTTTCAGCACGGTAGAGGTTGTCCATTCAGGCACGCTCAGCCAGCTCGTCCAGGTAATTGTGGGGCGTCATCGGGTCATGGTTCTCACAGTTCTCATCAGGGCCAGTCATCACTAAGTACCCTTCCAGCTCAGAGTTCGTCCCGTGCTCCATCAGTTTAGGGCTCTTCTATGGCAGGTGCATCTGCTAGTCATTCCGGTGCTAGGGGTTCCCTTCAGTCCCCATCTCCAGTAACCAGGAGTTGCTATGAGTGTAGAGAGATGGGTCATATGTGGAGGCATTGTCCTCATCATATTGCGGGTTCATCTCGACAGAGGAGTCAGCCATCGGCTTCAGCACTAGTTACTTCACCACCACCCACCCACCTAGCTAGGGGTGGAGGTCAGTCAGCTAGGGGTCGCCCTAGAGGGGGAGGTCGATCAGGTGGTGGTCAGACTCGTTTCTATGCACTTTCAACTAGACCCGATATTATGGCTTCCGATGCTGTTATTACAGGCATTGTTTCAGTCTGCCACAGAGATGCCTCTATATTATTTGATCCCGGTTTCACCTATTCTTATGTGTCATTGTACTTTGCTCATTATTTGGATATGCCATGTGAGTCTCTTGTTTCACTTGTTCATGTATCTAACCCGGTGGTCAATACTATTGTTGTAGACCGTGTGTACCGGTTGTGTGTGGTGACTATTAGGAATCTGGAGACCCAAGTGGATCTTTTGTTGTTATGTATGGTGGTTTTCGATGTTATTTTGGGCATGGATTGGCTATCTCCATGTCGTGTTATTTTAGACTGTCATGCTAAGACAATGATGTTGGCTATGCCGAGTGTTCCATGGATTGAGTGGCGAGGTTCGACTAATTATGTTCCCAGTAGGGTAATTTCATTCTTGAAGGCCCAATACATAGTTGGGAAGGGTTTTATTTCATATCTAGCCTTTCTGAGGGATGTCGGTGCAGAGACTCCAAGTATTGATTCTATTCCAGTTGTGAGGGATTTTCCCGATGTGTTTCCTACAGACCTGTTGAGCATGTCACCGGACAGGGATATCGATTTTGGTATTGATCTGGTGTCGGGCACTCAGCCCATCTCTATTCCTTTGTATCGTATGGCACCAGCGGAGTTGAAGGAGTTAAAGGGGCAGCTTCAGGAACTCCTTAATAAGGGGTTCATTCGGCCTAGTGTATCGCCTTGGGGTGCGCCAGTTCTATTTGTGAAGAAAAAGGATGGCACTATGAGGATGTGCATTGACTACAGGTAGTTGAACAAAGTAACAATTAAGAACAAGTATCCTTTGCCTCGTATTGATGATTTGTTTGACCAGCTTCAGGGAGCGAGAGTGTTCTCCAAGATTGATCTCCGTTTATGTTATGACCAGTTGAAGATTAGGGACTCGGATATTCTTAAGATGGATTTCAAGACCCGATATGGTCATTATAAGTTCTTGGTGATGTCTTTTGGGCTGACCAATGCCCTAGAAGCGTTTATGCATTTGATGAACAGCGTGTTCCGACCTTATCTCGACTCGTTCGTCATAGTTTTCATTGATGATATTCTGGTGTATTTGCGTAGTTGAGAGGAGCACGCGGAGCATTTGAGAGTTGTGTTGCAGAGATTGAGGGAGGAGAAGCTTTATCCAAATGTGAGTTTTGGCTTAGTTCAGTGTCTTTCTTGGGGCACGTGGTGTCCAGTGAAAGTATTCAGGTTGATCCGAAGAAAATAGAGGCGATTCAGAGTTGGCCTAGACTGTCCTCAGCCATAGAGATTCATAGCTTTCTTGGTTTGGTGGGTTATTGCTGCTAGTTTGTTCAGGGATTCTCATCTATCGCATCGCTCTTGACGAAGTTGACTCAGAAGGGTGCTCCATTCATGTGGTCAGATGAGTGTGAGGAGAGCTTTCAGAAGCTCAAGACATCTTAGTATTAGTTTTGCCATCAGCTTCAGGTTCCTATACCGTGTATTGTGATGCTTCGAGAGTTGGTATTGGGTGTGTGTTGATGTATGAGGGTAGAGTGATTGCTTATGCTTCTCATCAGTTGAAGCCCCATGAGAAGAACTACCTTGTTCATGATTTGGAGTTGACTGTCATTGTTCACGCGTTGAAGATTTGGAGGCATTATTTGTATGGTGTGTCTTGTAAGGTGTTTACCGATCTTCGTAGCCTCCAGCACTTGTTCAAGCAGAAGGATCTCAATTTGAGGCAGCTGAGATGGTTGGAGTTGCTAAAGGATTATAATATTACTATATTGTTCCATCTGGGGAAGGCCAATGTGGTGGCCGATGCCTTGAGTAGGAAGGCGGTGAGTATGGGGAGTTTAGCATATATTCTAGTTGGGGAGAGACCTCTTGCAGTTAATTTTCAGGCCTTGGCCAATCGGTTCGTGAGGTTAGACATTTCGGAGCCCAGTTGGGTATTGACTTGTGTGATTTCTCGGTCTTCCTTATATGATCGTATCAGAGAGAGCCAGTATGATGATCCTCATTTACTTGTCCTTAAGGACAGAGTTCAGCACGATGATGCCAGAGATGGGACCATTGGTGATGATGGGGTGTTGAGGATGCAGGGCCGGATATGTGTGGCCAATGTAGATGGGCTTCGGGAGTAGATTCTGGAAGAGGGCCATAGATCGCGGTATTCCATTCATTCGGGTGCCGCAAAGATGTATCAGGATCTGAGACAACATTATTGGTGTAGGAGAATGAAGAAGGTCATTATGGAATTTGTAGCGCGGTGTCTCAATTGTTAGCAGGTGAAATATGAGCATCAACGACTGGGTGGCTTGCTTCAACAGATGGATATTCCAGAGTGGAAGTGGGAGTGGATCACCATGGACTTTGTATTCAGGCTCCCGTGGACTTTGAAGAAGTTCGATGCTATTTGGGTGATTATGGATCGGCTGACCAAGTCCGTGCACTTCATTCCTATGTATACTACTTATTCTTCAGAACGGTTGACAGAGATCTATATCTGGGAGATTGTTCGTTTGCATGGTGTCCTAGTTTCCATCATTTCAGATAGGGGCACTCAGTTTACTTTGTAGTTTTTGAGGTCTGTGCAGCGAGAATTGGGTACTCAGGTTGAGTTGAGCACAGCTTTTCACCCTCAGACGAACGGGCAGTCCGAGCGCACTATTCAAATATTGGAGGACATGTTGCGTGCTTGTGTCATTGATTTTGGAGGGTCATGGGATCAGTTGCTACCACTCACAGAGTTTGCTCATAACAACAGCTACCAGTCGAGTATTCAGATGGTTCCATATAAGGCTTTGTATGGGAGGCGTTGTAGATCTCCAGTTGGTTGGTTTGAGCCAAGTGAGGCTAGGCTATTGGGGATAGACTTGGTGCAGTATGCTTTAGAAAAGGTGAAGGTAATTCAGGAGAGGCTTCGTACAGCACAGTCGAGGCAAAAGAGTTATGCTGACAGGAAGGTTCAGGATGTGTCCTACGTGGTTGGTGAGAAGGTTCTGTTGAAGGTTTCGCCCATGAAGGGTGTTATGAGATTTGGGAAGAAAGGTAAATTGAGTCCTTGGTTCATTGGGCCTTTTGAGGTGCTTCGGAGGATTGGGGAGGTGGCGTATGAGCTTGCTTTGCCACCCATCTTGTCAAGTATGCATCCGGTATTTCATATTTCTTGCTCCAAAATTATATTGGGGATCTGTCTCATGTTCTGGATTTCAGCACGGCTTAGTTAGATGATGATTTGACTTATGATGTGGAGTCAGTAGCTAGTTTGGAGCGTCGGGTTCGAAAGTTGAGGTCAAAGGATATAGCTTTAGTGAAAGTGCAGTGGAGAGGTCGGCCCATAGAGGATGCTACCTGGGAGACCGAGCGGGAGATGTGGAGCAAATATCCTCACCTGTTTGAGGCTTTATGTATGTTTTTTGACTCATTCGAGGATGAACGTTTGTTTAAGAGGGGAGGATGCAACGACTCGGCCGGTTGTTTCATGGGTTACTGCTCCGTTTCCCCCATTTCTTCTTCTTATTGCCTTGTTTAGCTGTATTTTGTGTTACCGGGTTAGTTGGCTCGGGTTCGGAGAGGTTTGGTAAGGTTTGAGACACTTAGTCTCTTTTGAGTAAGCTTAAGTTAGAAAAGTCAACCAGATGTTGACTTATGTGTTAAAGGGCTCAGATGTGAGTTCCGATGGTTCGGATAGCTTCGGGAGGTGATTTGGGACTTAGGAGCGTGATCGGAACACTTTTTGGAGGTCCGGAGTAGATTTAGGCTTGAATAAGCGAAATTGGAATTTTGGTGTTCTCCGGTTGATAGGTGAGATTTTGATATAGGGGTCGGAATGGAATTTCGGGAGTTGTAGTAAGTTCTTTGTGTCATTTGGGATGTGTGTGCAAAATTTCAGGTCATTCGGATGTGGATTGGAAGACTTTTTGATCAAAAGCGTAATTCGGAAGAATTTGGAACCTTAGGCTTGAATCCGATGTGTGTTGGTTGATTTGATGTTGTTCGAGATGTTTTGAGGATTGGTATAAGTTATAATAGTGGTATATGGCTTGTTTGTGCATTTGGTTGAGGTCCCGAGGGCCTCTGGGTGATTTCGGATGATTGGCGGAAAGTTTGAAGTTGAGTTGGGGCAGCTAAAGTATTTTGTTGCTGTCATAACCGCACCTGCGGAAAGGAGGCCGCAGTTGCGATGCTCGCAGAAGCGGAAGGCAGCCACAGATGCGGCCAAGAAGAGGATCATCAGGAACCGCAAAAGTGGTGAAGTGGGCGCACATGCAGTAGCACAGATGCGAAGTTTTTAACCGCAGATGCGGTGGATTAGGCCGCAGAAGCGGGAAAGGGACCGCATGTGCGAAAAACCTGGGTCAGAAAGTATAAAAGAATTCCTTCACGATTTTTGAGTTGTTCTTCACCATTTCGAGTCGCTTTTGGAGCTTTTTGGGAGATTTTGAGGAGGGATTCAAGGGATAACGTCTGGAGGTAAGATTTTTGAACCTAATAATCGATCCTATAACATTATTTCACTGATTTGGCCTAAGATTAATGGAAATTAAGGGTTAAAAATTGGGGATTAGGGCTTGGTATTAGAGACCTTGACTTGAGGATTTGAGGGGTCATTTGTGGTCGGATTTTGGGACTTTTGATATGTATGAACTCGTGAGGAGAAAAGGAATCTATTGATGTAAATTTTATCAAATTCCGAGACGTGGGCCCGGGGGTCGGGTTTTGGTTAATTTCGGGATTTATGTTGTAAATTGATTATTTTCGCATGGGCTTCGTTCCCTTAGAATATTTTGACGTCGTGATTCTGATTTTGGATAGATTCGACGCGCATTGAGGCCGATTCGAGGGGCAAAGGCATCGCGGGCTAGAGCTTGGACCGGATAGAGTTGAGTAATGATTGTAAATGTTGTCCTGAGGGTATGAAACCCCGGATTTCACATCGTTGTGCTATATTGAGGTGATGCACACGCTAGATGATGAGCGTGGGGTCGTGCACCGTTGGGGATTGTGACTTAGAGTCACACCTCCTTTTTACCTACACCCCCGCAAAAGGGCGTAAAGGGAGTTTTTCCAATTAAAGGACAATCGAAACGGGATTTATTTATTTAATTTAGAGCACCACTTGGGAGATTTATGGCGTCCCAAGTCACCGGTTGAATCCCGAATCGAGGAATAGATTGACTCTATATTACAGTCCGCGAACCAGAAATCCGGGTAAGGAACTTTGTTAACCTGGGAGAAGGTGTTAGGCATTCCCGAGTACCGTGGTTCTATCACGGTCGCTCAACTGTCATATTCGGCTTATCTATCTGATTTTAATACATGTTAAACCTATGTGCAAATTTTAACTTCAACCGCTTTTTATCTATCTTTTAAGGAAAATTGCAACGTCATTAAAGCAAGTCTTGAACCACGTCACATAAATGCACCTGTGGTTTTTGACATATTTTAACATCGTTAAAATTTGGATTTGGGTCACATAAATGCGCACCCGAGTTTAGGAAGGTAACATTATTAAAATACGCGCCTATAGAGACTAGCGCGTTATTACTTTGGGGAAAAATCGTGAAATTCGTTAAACGGCCCGTCCCGAAATCTAAATATTTTTATATATACATTTAATGAGGGCCCCGTAGTTTATTTGTTTGTTTAGCGAGGCTCATCTTATTTTTATTATTCAAAAGGCAAACCTAAAAGCTATGGTGATTTTCCTATTTTTACTTGTCTCTAATAATAAAAATAAAACCTAACTAATTATTATCTTTTAAGAAATACTACATCTAGATCTGCAAACTCCAAACAGTCTACGTGAAGGAATCATAATCTAGGCCTAGCACAAACTGGACCAATCGCAGACATGGGTCCAGGCTCCAAACGGATATGCATGTTAGACCCAGGCCTGGGCCATTTATTTCGGCCCTGAAGCTTACACTTTATGCAAAGGGGCTGTCGAGCCTCAGCCATTTAAATTAAACAACGCTTCAGTTCAATGTGCACAAGTGTTCACTGAAAGTTTTAAACCATCAAGTTTAATGAACTAGCTCAACGAAACGAACAATTTTTCTGATTCTATACCCCAGCCCTTACGCTAACCAAAATTACCAACTCGAGTTCACGTATCTATCAGATTTAAAGCCGTTGTTCATGCTAGGAATTAACACGGACAATCATGAAAAAGCTTAACTTATTGAGGTGATTAGATATTATAACATGTTATTCGTATAATTAGCCATGTCTAATTTTATACCCGTTTGTGATCCCAGCACCCTAAATATGGAAGCTATAGCAATTAGCTATTACGATCCAGATTCACCTTCACATTAACGTCACAGTTAACTAAATTAACTATAGCAAATCCGAGTAGCTCATACAGTCCAGTACAGATTCATGGTCATATAATCAATAATCCACAGTCTCTCTAGTTTAATTACAAGACAAGTTTCAGAAATTACTAATACATATTTGAAATTTATAACTACAAGCTATACTAATAGTGAAATACAGAAGCAAATTCATATGGTAGCAGTGCCTCGTCATTTGATTTCATAATCGTTCAGATACATCGAATGAAACTTCAAGGCATTAGAGACCACAAGGTACCTGGAAATATAATCGAGTAGAAGGAGGAGTTAGCAACAGAAGAGCAAACAGCAGCAACCAGGAATTCAAACAGCAACCATCGCAGTTCAAGACCAATTTTTACCCAGAATCAACTCGACCACAGCCCAGAACAAGTTGCAAAACCAATAGCAACAGCAAATATCAAAACGAACAGACTCAATAGCAAATAGCAAATCTTAAACTTTCCAGAACTCTAAAAACACTGAATGCCTTAGCTTTTTAAAATGCTGTCTGAGACTGCCTCTTCAAAGAACTCTCAAACAACTCCTCCCTTCCTCCAGGCCTGCCCTGTTTTTTATACCCTCAGACAAACCCCTTTTCCAGCCTGTTTTAACACTTAAATCATTAAGAAATGTGTTTCTTCCATCACATTCCCTGACAGCCACTACTAAGTGTATAATTTCATTGTTTAATTCAAAGGTGTATGGGCAATGCTATATTTTAATCAATTCCTTTTAAGCCTCCACATACCATTATGTTTTGTTTCCCACTAACTATTAGATTAATGGTTAATTAAGTACTTTACTGACAGCCCACTAGCAAGATCGTTTGCCAAACTTTAAAACCCCAAATTACCCCTGACATTACTGTGATTTACTGTCCTAGTCCAATCCCCTGTACCTCATCAGCTATAACCAATTTACTTAATCAAAATCAAACAGCAACTCAAACTACACAGATTAGATCAAATAGCAAACTGATATTAAACTGCTAAGATGCACATGTATATGGGAATAACTGACTACATTCACAATTCTAAACCAAACCTAGACAAAGATGAATGAAACATTGTAATATCACGAGTTCATATGTAACAAACTGATTAGCAACGGAGACGAAAGAATCAAACATAACATAATAAGACAATTTGAACCAACAGTAATATCAAACGATCACAGTTTTATACAATTGCTCACTGAACTTGCCTAACTCTAAATACTCAACAATATAAAGAAGAAACTAATCCATAGTGAAACCAAATAGACAGGGGTTCGAGCAATTTCAACTAAATCCAATTAACTATAAAATCCAAATAATACAGTGATGAAAATCTGGACTAGAAAAAAGTCCGAAAGAGGGGGGAAGAAGTGATTGACAAACATAGCAAGGAAACCTAATTAGGCAAACAACAAACAACAATCAAAAAAGAAAAAGGAAAAGAGGAGAAATACCTCAAAATCAGAAACCAAATGAACTCCGTTCTCATTGACACTTCGTCTTGAAATTTTGAAGCCAAAACGGACCTTAATCGAGTGTTCTCGACTGAGAATACTCGACTAAAGTCGGTTAAGACCTCAAATTTTTAACTCCGTACACAGTCTGAAGTTTGGTTCTTCTAGGGTTTGCCTTCGATTTGAAATTCGAAAGGCTCTAACAAGATTTGGACAGAACCGGGGTGGGATTTGGGACGGGGGTAGCTAGGTGGTTCAGTGGTGTAACTTTGGGACTGATTGGGTAGGTTTGAGGTTTGAGGTCTAGCCTTCGATCTAAGATTCGAAGCAGTCGGCCACGATTCGAGGGTGATGGTTAGAGGGGTTAGGTTGGGGAGGTCGAGGGGAAGCTGGGGTGTGAACTTGGTGGTCATTGGACGGATTAGGGTTTGGTTCGATACTTCGATCCAATATTCGAAAACTGGTGCTGATTTGAGGAAAACTGATTCGGGATTTGGAAAGAGGGCATCGTGGGGAGGCTGTGGTGTAATTTTGGGGCTGTTTGGACAACCGGAACCGCCGTGAGGCGATTTTCGGTAGGCGGAGGGCGGTGGTTGAAGGCGGAGGGTGTTGGGGCCTGTCTCTAGGTTAGAGACGAAGGCGAAGGGGGGTATGGCTTAGGGGGCGTGGGGTGAGGTTTTAGGAATATATAGTGGGGTGGGGATTTGATCTTGGCCGTTGGATCATTCACGATCAACGGCCTGGATTACTTCACTAATGAGAAACGACGTCGTTTGGTTTTGTGAGGGGATCGGGTTAGACCGGGTATAGGGAATGGGTCAAAAACGGGTTATGGGAGGGGTGATCTGGACCGTTCGATCAAAACAAATCAATGGTTTGGATCTATTGGCCAGATACGACGTCGTTTGGATATATCTAGAGACGGACTAGACCGTTTGATCGTATGAGATTGACGGTCCAGATCCACAATGACCAAACGATGTCGTTCTGGGTTGGTCGCAGGTGGACTAGATTTGGGGCGGGTATTGGGCTGATTTTTTGGGTAAGAACTGGGCTGTGGCCAATTTGGCCCAGTCCGGTTTCCATTTTGTTCCTTTTCCTTCTTTTCTTTTATTTCCTAATTAATAAAACTAAAATTAAAATTAAATTATAAATCAATTTAAAAAAATACTAATTAATTCCTAATAACATTTATCACACCCTTAAATACCAACTAAAATAAAATCACACAATTGGAGATTAAATGCTAAAAAATGCCAAGTACATATTTTTGTGATTTTCATTCTCGCAAATCCAAATATTGTTTAATTAATTCCTAATTGTAAAATTAACTCCTAAATGCACATGCAACACATATTTTTTGTATTTTCTTAATTAAAGTAAAAATAAACATGCACAGACAAGTATAAATAAATCACAAGCAACACAAAACTATTTTATTTTGAATTTTTGGGAGTAGTTCTTGTAGGGCAAAAATCACGTGCTCACAGCTGCCCCTCTTTGTCCGGAAACATGAAAAGTTTTCGTGCAAAGATAAAGTGAGCGGATACGAGCGATTTTTGCCCGTTCGGCTACTCCGTGTGAAGCATATTTCTGAAAGAGAGTTGACCGAACCTCTGCTTCGCATGCTTCCTACATATCCCTGGCTAAAAAGGGAATCAGGTCAATGTAGTTCGGGAAGTTATGGTAGCTGGGACTACCATGGAGCTGTGAATTTACTGTTACTGCTGATACTGCTTACTAAACTCCTTATTACACCTTGATAAAAAATAAATAAATAAAGAAGTTATACTAAGCTATGGTCTATGAATTACAAAGATTTATTCTCAAACTTGGTCATGTGACTGTTGTTGCCTTGCTGCCTTGCTGTCTTGTTGCCTTGTGTTTCCTCTGATGTTTCTTTACTTCTGACTTGACTTGTAGTCTTCTCTTAATTATCGAATTTGAACTGCTTATTTCCTTCTTTTGAGCTTCGAATTATTTTTTCTTCGAAGCTTGAATTGCCTTCTTCTGACTAGTGTTGCCTTCCTTCCAACTTCTGAACTTTACTTTATGCTGGGATCTTTGTTGCAACCCTCTGCTCTCCGGGCGGGCTCCTGACTTCTACTACGACTTAAAAAGATAATACCTCCATTCTCCAGGCGGGCTCCTGACTTCAATAAACAATTTAAAGATAATACCTCCATTCTCCGGGCGGGCTCCTGACTTCGACTACAACTTGAAAATATAACAACCTCCATTCTCCATGCAGGCTCCTGACTTCAACAACTTCTTACAAATATAACACCTCCATTCTCTAAGCGGGCTCCTGACTTCAACAACTTCTTAAAAATATAACACCTCTACTCTCCAGGCGGGCTCCTGACTTCGACTATAACTTGAAAATATAACAACCTCCATTCTCCAGGCGGGCTCCTGACTTCGTCAACGACTTAAAAATATAACACCTCCATTCTCCAGGCGGGCTCCTGACTTTGACTATAACTTGAAAATATAACAACCTCCATTCTCCAGGCGGGCTCCTGACTTCGTCTACAACTTGAAATGATAACAACCTCCATTCTCCAGGCGGGCTCCTGACTTCGACTACAACTTGAAAAATATAACAACCTCCATTCTCCAGGCGGGCTCCTGACTTCAACTACTTAAAATATAATACCTCCATTCTCCAGGCGGGCTCCTGACTTCAACTAATTTTTAAAATATAACACCTCCATTCTCCAGGCGGGCTTCTAACTTCTACTACGACTTAAAAAGATAATACCTCCATTCTCCAGGCGGGCTCCTGACTTCGACTACAACTTGAAAATATAACAACCTCCATTCTCCAGGCAGGCTCCTGACTTCAACAACTTCTTACAAATATAACACCTCCATTCTCTAGGCGGGCTCCTGACTTCAACAACTTCTTACAAATATAACACCTCCACTCTCCAGGCGGGCTCCTGACTTTGACTATAACTTGAAAATATAACAACCTCCATTCTCCAGGCGGGCTCCTGACTTCGTCAACGACTTAAAAATATAACACCTTCATTCTCCAGGCGGGCTCCTGACTTTGTCTATAACTTGAAAATATAACAACCTCCATTCTCCAGGCGGGCTCCTGACTTCAACTACAACTTGAAAAATATAACAACCTCTATTCTCCAGGCGGGCTCCTGACTTCAACTACTTAAAATATAATACCTCCATTCTCTAGACGGGCTCCTGACTTCAACTACTTTTTAAAATATAACACCTCCATTCTCCAGGAGGGCTCCTGACTTCAACAACTTCTTAAAATATAACACCTCCATTCTCTAGGCGGGCTCCTGACTTCAACTACTTCTTAAAATATGCGCTTTATTGCCGTTGTTCCTTCCTGCCTCTTGAACCATTTTCCTTCCAACTTGAATTATCTTCTTTCAGAACTGCTTCCCTCAAAACGGGTGTTCCATTCCTCTGAAAACTGTTGGGGATAACACCGGTGTTTCATTCGAAATGTTATTTTCCTCCTTCAAAGACTACTTCCCTTAAAGCTGGTGTTTTCCTTCCGTTGGAACTACTTCTCTTAAGACTTGTGTTATCTTCCTCCCGAAATTGCGTTCTTTAAAACTTGTTTTGTCTTCTTCTAACTACTGGGGATACCACTTTTCTCCAAACTTGTGTTATCTTCCTTCTTCCCCAAGTGGGTACCTGACTTCTAGAAAATTTTAAAAAATTTTCTGCCCCAGTTTGACAATCTTTCTTGTGGCATGTCTTTCTGTCATCCATAACATTTCCTGTCCCTGCTTAAAACCAAAGAGAATTTGTTAGTTTAAAACGTGGGGATGCTCCTGCTCGGGACGGTTTTCCCTTTTGCTCTTTTCCATGTTCTACGTTGTTTGACCATCTTGCAACTTGGCTGATAACTTCCGACCTTCTTGATGATTCTGTATTCACCAACTTCTCCACTGTTGTTTTCCACCTTCGCTCCATACTGTCCCCGAAAACTTAGACCAATCCATAATTCGGTCTTACAACGACGTCTTTCTCGTCCCATCACGTTATCCTCGCCTCTTTTATCCCCATTTACCTTGCACCATGTTGGCAACTGGTAGTTGGCTTTGAAAATCCTTCTTTAAAAACAAACTACTACTGACCAAAAAGAAATGGAAAATGATGACTTCGAAAGATAGAATAAGAAAAATCTTTCTGAACAATTATTTGAAGAGAAAATAACTTATCTGAATGGTATAACCGATCCCAATGGTCATGTCGTGCATTTTTGGATTAATCAACCTAGTCTGTTTACATCAATCAATCTTCCTGATATCCCTACTTTGTATTTCAAAGGTCCCGCAACCCATCTTCTTTTTGCCGAAACAACATCTTTATTCTGCTTGAGGTCTCGACGGATCCTTTCCATAAAGCTTATCTCGTTTGCCCCTTTTAATTCCTTGTCGCCTTATAGTGCCCTTCGAGGGGTTTTCACTAATAAGACTCTCTCGTTTCTCTCAACTCCCGTCGCCTTATGGTGCCTGTGAAGGTTTTCACCAATAAGACTCTCATTTTCATTAATTTCCCTGCTTGGACCGCAGTATTACCTTGATATGAATCACTCTATTTGCTTGACTTGTCATCTCTCGAAAACTGATCAGAAGGTCTTTTTTTGGACCGTAATGTGGGATTTTGGATGGGATTAGAAATAAAGGGTATCAAAGGCTCAAAATAATTTGACATGGGTTTAAAATTACAACTTTTGGAATCACATTTCTTATTACAAATACAACCTCTGCCCCAGTTTCTTGCTTGGGGATCTTTTGACTTTTATTTTACTATGACCGAGCCATAAAGCTTCCTACGTACCCTTAACAGGGATCAGGTCAAACGTAGTTCACACCTGAATTTCCTTGTTGTTATATTTTTTTCACTTCTTTTCTTTTCTTTTTTTCTTTTCTTTCTTTTTCTCTCTTTTCGTTACTGATTCCAAAAAAGGGGTATGAAAGAAATAAATAAGGCTCAAAAAGGGGAACAAAGGGTAAAGTATTTAGATAGTAGAACAAATTGCCTTCGTCATTTCAATCTTCGAAATAATGCCAAATACAAACAATCAACAATTATACCAAAGAAATCATACATAATATCTTTTTACTGCATCAAAATTGATAGCCATGTCTATGCATTTTCCTTTGATATTTGTTAAACATAAAGCACCATTGGACAATACTCTGATTACAATGAATGGCCTTTGCCAATTCAGGGCGAACTTGCCTTTTGCTTCAACCTGATGTGGAAGGATGTGTTTCAGCACTTGCTGGTCCACCTCAAACTTCTGGGGACGCACCTTTTTGTTGTATGCTCTTGCCATCCTCTTTTGATATAACTGGCCATGACACAAAGCTGCCAATCTTTTTTCATCAATCAAGTTCAACTACTCCAAACGGGTTTTGACCCACTCATCATCATCAATCTCAGCCTCAGTGACAATCCGAAGGGACGGGATTTCAACTTCTGCAGGTATTACTGCTTCAGTTCCATATACCAATAAATAAGGAGTTGCACCTACCGAAGTACGGACAGTAGTGCGATAACCCAGCAATGCAAATGGTAATTTTTCATGCCATTGCCTAGAACCTTCTACCATTTTCCGAAGTATCTTCTTTATATTTTTGTTGGCTGCCTCAACTTCTCCATTCGCCTTGGGACGATATGGGGTAGAATTGCGATGTGTAATCTTAAACTGTTGGCATACCTCTTCTATCAATTTATTGTTAAGATTAGCATCGTTATCTGTGATGATCACCTTCGGGATTCCAAATCGACAGATGATATTTGAGTGAACAAAATCGACCACTGCTTTCTTGGTCACAGACTTGAAAGTTTTGGCCTCAACCCATTTGGTGAAATAATCAATGGCTACCAGAATGAACCTATGCCCGTTGGATGCTGCTGGCTCAATTGGTCCAATGATATCCATGCCCCAAGCGACGAAGGGCCATGGCGCTGACATTGTGTGCAATTCCGATGGCAGAGAATAAATCAAATCTCCGTGTATCTGGCATTGATGACATTTGTGCACAAAACTAATACAATCTCGCTCCATGTTGAGCCAATAATAACCTGCTCAGAGAATTTTCTTTGCCAACACATATCCGCTCATATGTGGTCCGCAGACTCCTGAATGTACTTCGGACATGACAGATGTAGCTTGTCTAGCATCTATGCATCTTAACAATCCCAGGTCTGGTGTTCTTTTATACAAAACTCCTCCACTCAAGAAAAATCTGCTTGTCAACCTTCAAATTGTTCTCTTTTGATCCCACGTAGCTTGCAGTGGGTATATCCCCATTCTGATGTATTCCTTCATATCATGGAACCACATTTCGCCATCAAATTCTTCTTCAATCATGTTGCAGTAAGCATGATGATCTCGTACTTGAATATACAAAGGATCGACTAGGCTTTGTCCGGATGGTGCAGCATTGACGCTAGGGTAGCCAAAGCATCGGCGACCTCATTATGGACCCTTGGAATATGCCTGAACTCCACTGATCTAAACCATTGACAAAGATCATGCAAGCATTGTCGGTATGGTATGAGCTTCAGATCTCGCGTTTCCCATTCTTCTTGAATTTGATGTACCAGAAGGTCCGAGTCTCCCAAGACCAAGACTTCCTGGACATCCATGTCTGCAGCTAACCTTAAACCCAAAATGCATGCTTCGTACTCAGCCATATTGTTGGTACAATAAAAAAGAAGCTAAGTCGTAACAGGATAGTGATGCCCTATTTCAGAAATAAGCACAGCTCCTAATCCGACTCCTTTCATGTTAGCATCCCCATCAAAGAAAGGTTTCCAGCTTGGTTTTTCGGCCTGTTCTAGTTCATCAATATGCATCTCCTCTTATCAGGAAAATAAGTCCTCAGTGGCTCATACTCTTCATCGACCGGATTCTCAGCCAAATGATCGGCCAATGCTTGGGCTTTCATCGCAGTCCGAGTCACATAGATTATGTCAAACTCTGTGAGCAAAATCTGCCATTTTGCGAGTCTTCTTGTCGGCATAGGCTTTTGAAAGATATACTTCAACGGATCCAAATGCGAAATGAGATAGGTAGTGTAGGATGACAAATAATGTTTCAATTTCTGTGCCACTCAAGTTAGGGCGCAACATGTCCTTTCCAGGTGAGTGTACTTAACCTCATAAGCTGTGAACTTTTTGCTAAGATAATAGATGGCTTGTTCTTTCCTGTCGGTGACGTCATGCTACCCCAGTACACAACCAAATGAATTTTCCAAGACTGTCAAGTAAAGAATCAAAGGTCTCCCTGGTTCTGGCGGAACCAGCACAGGTGGGTTTGTCAAGTAACCTTTTATCTTATCAAACGCTTCTTGACACTCATCAATCCACTTGATCGCAACGTCCTTCCTCAACAACTTGAAAATAGGCTCACAAGTTGTCGTGAGCTGAGCAATAAACCTGCTGATGTAGTTCAGCCTTCCTAACAGACTCATCACTTCAGTCTTGTTCCTCAGAGGGGCAAATCTTATATGGCTTTGATCTTTGATGGGTCCAACTCAATGCCTCGCTGACTGACTATGAATCCTAACAGCTTTCCGGATGGAACACCAAATGCACACTTGGCGGGGTTAAGCTTGAGGTTGTACCTGCGAAGCCTCTGGAAGAATTTCCTCAAATCCTCAACGTGGTCGGCCTGATGCTTTGATTTTATGATCATATTATCTATGTATATCTCAATCTCCTTGTGTATCATATCATGAAATACAGTAGTCATCGCCCTCATATAAATTTCCCCAGCATTCTTCAAACCAAATGGCATTACCCGGTAGCAATAAGTTCCCCATGGCGTGATGAACGCCGTCTTTTCTGCATCTTCTTCATCCATTAGAATCTGATGATACCTGGCATAGCAATCCACAAAAGATCCAATCTCGCGCTTGGCATAATTATCGATCAAAATGTGGATATTGGGTAGTGGGAAGTTATCCTTCGGACTTGCTTTGTTGAGATTGCGGTAATCAACGCATACTCTGATCTTGCCATCCTTCTTCGGTACAGGCATGACATTAGCCAACCAGATAGGATATCGAGTGATCCGAATAACCGTTGCATCCAACTGCTTGGTAACTTCTTCTTTAATCTTCACACTCATATCAGTTTTGAATTTCCTCAGCTTTTGCTTGACGGGGGGAATGCCGGATCAGTGGGCAATCTGTGGACCACTAAATCAGTGCTTAAACCCGGCATGTCATCATATAACCTCGCAAAAACATCTTTGTACTCTATGAGTGCTTTGATTAACTCCTCCCGGAATTTTGGCTCGAGGTGGACACTTATTTTAGTCTCTCGAAGATTGTCTGTGTCCCCTAAATTGACGGCTTCTGTGTCATTCAAATTGGGTTTGGGTTTTTCTTCGAAGTGAATTAACTCCTTACTAATCTCTTCGAAGGCTTCATCATCATATTCTGATTTGTAACCACAATCTACTTCTTGAACGAACATTTCGGAATCAGATTGATTTTTAAGACTGGGCTGAGGATTGCTTATGCATGCCATGTCATTAGAACCAGCGAAAAAAGAACTGTATAGAAAAGAAAACAAAACAAAAGGAAAACCATCAGGAATGATGAAGAAAGGGAAATTGTATTTCATTGATTGATAAAAGATAACAAGGTTTGCACACTCAAACAAACTGAAAAAATGAAATCTGGATTACAACCCTGGAATAATCCGTACAAACTTAAAGGAAAATCAAAGCGAACTACCAAGACTCCTTCCGAGTAGGGAGAGGAGTAGCCTTCAAATTATTAAGCTTTGTTTTTGGCCCGACAAATTGCACTTCCGCGTTGCTAGAACCCTCTCCAATTTCCACCATGTTCACACTATCGAACAACTACTCAAACCTTTCAATCAACTCCTTATCAGGATTAATCGCAGAACTGGGAATTGTTGTCACTAGGCGACTCCTTGTACCGGACTTGACAAATAATCTGGAAAGATGTGGGACCGGCTTTGGAAGGACCCATGTCCTTTGTTTCAATTTCCTGGCTCTTTTTATGTCTGCGGCTGTGTGCTTGAATCCCAGACCAAATGTTCCCAAGTTTTCAGGAAGAGACACGGGTTGTATGATGCCTTGCAGATCTGACCCTAAACCCTTTCCTGGTACAAAACCATTCTTCAGCATTTCATATGCTACCATGACTGATGCGGCGTTTATCTTCAGACTTGGGATACACTTCCCTTCTAGAACTTTCTCGACTGACATTGGGTCAGAAACTTGGTAGACCCATGGTCCCTCGTCATCTTCCACTTCAATGAATGGCACAATGGTGTTGTTGTGAGCGCACAAATTATCTTCGCCGTGCACAACTATTTCCTGTCTGTCCCATTCAAACTTGACCATCTGATGGAGTGTTGATGGTACTACTTTAGCGGCGTGAATCCACGGTCGCCCTAATAGCAAATTGTAGGAAACAGCTATATCCAGCACTTGGAATTCCATTGTGAATTCTACTGGACCTATGGTCAGTTCCAACACTATGTCCCCGACTGAGTCTTTGCCTCCGTCGTCGAATCCCCGCACACAGATACTGTTCTTATGGATCCTCTCCTCTTCTACTTTCAGCTTTCTTAGAGTGGAGAGAGGACAGATGTTTGCACTTGAACCATTATCAACAAATACCCGAGTAACCATGGCGTTCTCGCATTTCACTGTCAAGTAAAGGGCTTTGTTATGCTCAGTACCCTCTACCGGCAATTCGTCATCGGAAAAAGTGACTTTGTTTACTTCAAAAATCTTGTTGGCTATCTTTTCCAGATGGTTTACCGAGATCTTGTCGGGAACGTGGGCCTCATTCAAGATTTTCATCAGTGACTGACGGTGCTCATCTAAATGGATTAGCAACGAGAGTAATGAGATCTGAGCGAGCGTTTTCCTCAACTGTTCTACAACAGAATAGTCATGCACTTTCATTTTCCTCAAAAATTCCTCTGCCTCTTCTTTAGTTACAGCTTTCTTCACCGGCGTTGGATCATTTTTAGTTCTTCTTAACTCCTCGGGAGTAAAACACCTTCCTGAGCGAGTTAAACCTTGTGCTTCACAAACTTCTTCCTTGATTTCTTTCCCTTTGTAAATCACCGTCACCCATTCATAATTCCAAGGAACAGCCTTGCTGTTGATTACTGGAAGCTGGGTTACTGGTTTTATAATAACAGGCTCTGTGCGAGCACCCTTCACGACCACAACAGGTTTTCTTGCAACCCCTGGCACTACCACTTTAGCTTTCTCTGGTTTCACTGCAACAATGCTTGACGACCCTCTCTCGGCTACCACAGCTAGATTATCATCTACCTCTCTCAACTAGGCCACTGATTTCCCACTGGTTACTTTTTCCTTTGAGCTGGTTTCGCCGGAACGGATCATCATTACCGTCTGTGAGGGCTTCCTGGGCTCCCCCTCTTTGTATATCAACTCAATCATGTGTGTCTCATGGTGAGTTGGCAGTGGGTTCTGATTGATATTTGGTTCTTCTAGGGCTTGAACCTCGATCCGATGAGCATCGATAAGCTCTTGCACAGCTATTTTTAATTTCCAACACTTCTCTGTATCATGCCCAGGGACCCCTGAACAGTACTCACAGCTCACTGAGTGGTCAAGATTTCTAGGGGGAGGATTTGGCATTTTGGGCTCAATTGGATTCAACATGCCCAACTGCCTCAATTTGTGGAAAAGACTGGTATATGATTCCCCCAGTGGAGTGAAAGTCTTTTGCTTCTGTGACCTCTCATTCTTGAGGGCTTGGTTTGGTCGGAAACCTGTCCCGAGGGGATTTCTGTAGGCCCTTGGGGGTGGATATGTGTTTTGTGGAGATGGGTATGGATTTTGTGGAGCCGGCGTACGCCATTGTGCGTGTGCCGGGGTTTGGGTATAGGCTTGTGCATGATGGACGAAAAAATAGGGATCTGGCAGTGAGTAGTAGTGTTGTGGAGGGCTATATGAAATGTGGGGGTAATTTTGGTGGTAGGGTCGTGATTGGATATAGTAGGGTGACGGGCCTCTAGATCCGAACCAGGCTCCAGACTCAACAGTCATGACATCTTCTTTCTTCTTTTTCCCAAGCACACCCCCAGTGCCGTTTTGAATGGCCTGGGTGGTTGCCTTGATCGCTGAATAACTCATGATCTTGTTGGACTTAAGCCCCTCCTCGACCATGCCTCCCATTTTTACAACCTCATTAAAAGATTTGCCAATTGCGGACACTAGATGACCAAAGTAGGTCGGCTCCAACGCCTACAAAAAGTAATCAACCATATCGCTTTCTTTCATTGGGGGATCTACCCTTGCTGCTTGCTCCCTCCACCGGAAACCATATCCTCTAAAGCTTTCATTGTGCTTCTTTTCCAGTTTGGTCAGGGACAGTCGGTCCGGAATGATCTCAAGATTATATTGAAAGTGACAAGCGAATGCTTGGGCCAAATCGTCCCATGTGTACCACCTGCTATGATCTTGTCTGGTGTACCATTCTAACGCCGATCCACTTAAACTTTGGCTGAAATACGCCATCAGTAATTCATCTCTTCCGCCTGTTCCCCTCATCTTGCCACAAAAACCTCTTAGATGAGCCACCGGATCACCGTGTCCGTTGTACAAGTCAAATTTGGGCATTTTGAACCCTGCCGGTAGTTGTACATTTGGGAACAAACACAGGTCTTTGTAAGCTACACTCACCTGACCTCTTAACCCTCTCATATCCCTGAAGGATTGTTCTATGCTTTTCATTTTTCTGAACATCTCTTCCTGTTCAGGATTTCTGGCCAGTTTTTCTGCTTTCCCCGGTAGGTCAGAATGTGGATCATGTGGATAGGCTTCAGGCACTTTGAAGGTAAGCTCCGGGGGATAATACTGGTTGTCCTACACTTGGAACACAGGTTCACTTGGGGATTTATGGAGTGCAGCTAGTGGAGATGCCACAAAGACAGAGGTGATTGGCGGAGGAGGGTATGGAATTGATTTTGGTGGTGGAGCTTGTGGCATATGAGAAGTAGTGCCATGGTAGTGCTGATAAATGGGAAAACCTGGATTGGTGGCGGGATGATCCTGAGACTGAGCTAATGGTGGGGTAAAAGCCGGGTTGGCTGGGTAAGACGGTGGTGATTGCCCTTGGGACCAGGCCTGGTACATTTCGGCCATCTGTTGTTTAAGCTTGAACATCTCCTCTTTCATTTTATTGACGTCCAACTCCTCTACCTCAACACTAGTGTCGACCTCCGGGATAGACATGATTTCTGGTATTGGTCCCTTTGATCTGGTTTGGTAATGATAGTGTGCCAGTATACTCTAAATAAACTAACTGCTTGAATTCTCTGGAAATCAACAAACTTGTTAGTTTTTTAGAGTTTAACACACATGCAATTACACGTTGGGATGCAATGCACCTAGGCAATTAACTATTTCTATCATGCATTTGCTTCGGTTGCGTGCGTCATTCCGGCCTCTCACAATTGTGCCTCTTCTTTTAAACTTTATTCTATCCTTCTTTATTTTTCCTTTTCCCTTTTAGTGGTGGTCGAATCCTATAGAGATTGCCTACGTATCACGTCACCGCATGAATCAGGCCGTGCGTAGTTCTGTCAGATAAGTGTGCAAGTAAATAAAACATTTTTGGGAGTTTTAGCTTTTATAAAATAGATACTTCGATTACACAGACTCAATATCAACAAATTTAAAAAGACCAACAGACTCTGACGCAAAGACGACAAACAGACTCCGAAATCAAGATATCACACTCTAAAGAAATGCAGACTCAGAACAGAAAGAAAATGCAAACCCAACATGACTCACAGACTCTAACAAAAAAGGAAATACAGATTCAAACGGAAAATTATGAGTACATCAATGTTCCTGGTGTCCGTGGGACATCGTTCGGTCTCGCCACAGGCCTATGTGCAAGATCCCTTTGAAGTCGGTCCAAATTGTTCATTATTTGCTTAACAAAGGTCATCACCGCTGCAAAGAATGTAGTGCGAGTCATATCCTCACAAATGTGGCACTTCATAATGATGTAGTCAATGATGTTTCTAACTCTCTCTCTTATGACGCCCTTTTCTTGTAACAAACGCCCAATCTGCTGGGCCCTGGCCTCCAAAGTTTGCTTGGCTGCATAGTTTTTTTCCTGAAGTTGTTGCAAGTCTATTTCTAACTGCGCCAACATCGTGTAACAGTGTTCCCTTTCAACCTTGAAGTCTTTTTCCTTCTTGATCATTTTGTTTCTCATGGCGATAACCCTTTTCTTCAACCCTGCGACCTCATCGTCGTACCTTTCTCTCAACTGCTTAACCAAGCATACCCGTTCGTCTACATTTTTAGCCAATTGTTTTTTAGCCCCGGCCAGTTCACTTTCTGCTTTGTTCAAATAGAAACTATAGTTACTCACTTTCTGCCTTAGGTTAGTTACGAGATTTTCATCTCTGTTACTTCAGACTTGATTTTCTGCCGCTACTTTCAGTTTCTGAATTTGAGCTCGGAGGGCCTCATTTTCTTTGGCTAGCCATTTCTTTTCACCCTCATCCGCCGCTGCTTGTAAGCCATTCTCGAATTAAAGGTCTTGGACTTGCTTTTCCAGCTTTCCTATTGTGGCCCTGTACTTATTTTCTTTGGCCAACCAAGCCCACGGTTCTTGCGGTGCCTCGACGAATTCTTGAATGTGTGGTTTTTTGGCCGGTCTTTCTGATTCGGCCCTTGCAGTGTTCTTCTTTCTATACCAGGCAAGGTAGGCAGGTGAGACCTCGCCTTTAGATAGGTTCCGCACTCGGGTGCTTGCCGTCAAATACTGGGACTCGTTCCAAACAGAACGAACTGTTTCTTCGTGAAATTGGCCGTTGGAACTAATCTCAACCGCGTGGATACTGAGATCTTCATCAGGATGCATCACCTAACACCTTCTTAATTGTCTCATCACTCGGTAGGGAGCGTAAGGTTGAATACCTCGAAGACCCATTAGGAGGAAGTAAGGACCTGTGGCGGGTATATACATAATTTCTTCAACAGGAAGCCAACCTAGTGTCCATTCTATTTGTCCCGTAGTGATGGCGCGAAGGCGGGCTATCCATTCTCCAAACCCCTCCGATAACTTGAACCCTGAAACCCTTGTGTTGAATTTTTCAATGCAGCTTTTCTCTGCGGATCCATAACTCATATACTGAGGGTGGTGGCACAAGTGCTCGATCATCCACATTTGTAATAGCAAATTGCATCCCTCGAAGAAGTCTGCCCCAGCTTTACAAGCTGTGAGAGCTCGGTATATCTCAGACACTATCATAGGGGCGAGAGTGCTCTTGGCGTTGGTAACCAGGACCTTGACGACTCCAGTCACCCGCAAATCGATATTCCCATCTTTTCGGGAAAACACCACAAGGCCTAAGAATGCTACCATGAAAGCGAAACGCCTATGCTCGTCCCATTTTGTTCGGTTCCCTTTACTGCAAACCCCACTTTCTGGATCATTGAACCCTCCTACATGCCCGTACTTCTGGTATATAAAACATAGAGTGGAAAAAAACCCTTCCAACTCGAAATATGGGATTCCCTTGCTTATCTTTAGCAAATCCATGAATTTGTGAGAGTTAACGGCACTTGGAGCGATCAGATACTTATGTCTCAAACCTGCAGTACTTTTCATATAACCTGCTATCTCTTCTAAGGTCGGGGTGAGTTCAAAATCCGAGAAGTGAAATACGTTATGGGCCGGGTCCCAGAACGTAACCAAAGCCTTTATGATGTCTCCTCTAGGTCTGATCTTTAATAACCCGGTGAGACCCTCCAAATGTAGATTGACCTTATCCTGCACTGACTTGCCCAGATCTTCCCACCACATACGCAACTCCAAAGGGATTTTGTTCATAACTGTTACCGGCAAATTCTGACTCGTGCTCATTCTGCATGTTTATTGGGGTGTTTAAAATTTAAGACTTATTTGACTCAAAATAAAATTAACACACATTTTTTCAAAAATAAAATAAAAACCCGATTTCGCAAATACGACCTTTCAGCACTTCGAGAACGAAGATTTTAAGGCTGTGTTGGCTCACTGGTGAAAGCCTTGCAAAAAAAATGACCACATGTGGTTGTTCTTGCAAAAACGGCCTTCCGGCGCCCTTTTTAAGGACATTCGTCTATTTCTGACAAGAATAACATCACTCTAACTATTTTTCAAATAAAAGTAAAATTTTGTTCTTTTGGCTAATTTTGCGAAAAGGAAGTTGGACCCGATGAGGGTTGCCTACGTATCTCACACCCTGTGAGAATCAAACTGGTGTAGTTCGGGCAAAGAAAATAAACTAATTTGGAAAACAAGACTTCTTTCTTTTGTTTTTTTCAAGTAAATCACACTAAAAACTTTTTTTTTCATTTCCTCAAAATTTTGGCAGAATTTCGACGCTATTTGGGCACTGGTTTTTTCTAAAAATAGGTAATTATCTCTCTACACTGCTATTTTTCTTTTTCTCTTTTTCCCACTTTTACCGATATTCCCGTATTTTCAGAAGCCGGTCAGCATGCAAATTTGAAGCAAATAGATGCGTAAAACAAATAGGATGCAGCAGGATGGCCATTTCATTTCAGGTTGCTTGTCGTAGACGGACCCAACCCCTGTGTTGAGTCCCCTAAGTCAAAAAATGCATATGATGCACACAAACGTTCCTACTAGGGATCCAGCATGAGGTTTTGTTATACTAGGTTTAATGCCTGGGTGTATTGTTCTAGACCTGGCTTACCCGAGCGGACAACTCGAGCCGAGGATGGGAGTTGTGTACCGGTAACCAAAAGATCATCCGGTTTTGCAACTCCTCCGAATCCTCGTTCTATTTTGGGATATGACACTAACAGAAAGAAGTCACGACCAGCGTGCACTCCTCAGGAGAGAGAAGAGAGGGGTTACGTAGCAGTTTATATATACAGTTCAAATAATATCAAAGCGGTAAAAGCAACATTTAGCACATTAGGCCCAAACAGGTAATAAAATCAGATAATAAATAAAGCCAATTATAACAATTATTCTAAGCTCGAATTCTGGAACCCTGAATCAGAAGTTCTGGGTTCTTGTCCCCAGCAAAGTTGCCAGAGCTGTCACACCTCCTTTTTACCTACACCCCTGCAAAAGGGAATAAAGGGAGTTTTTTCAATTAAAGGACAATCGAAATGAGATTTATTTATTTAATTCAAAGTCACCACTTGGGAGATTTATGGCGTCCCAAGTCACTGGTTGAATCCCGAATGGAGGAAAAGATTGACTCTGTATTACAGTCCGCGAACCAGAAATCCGGGTAAGGAACTATGTTAACCCGGGAGAAGGTGTTAGGCATTCCCGAGTTCCGTGGTTCTATCACGGTCGCTCAACTGTCATATTCGACTTATCTATCTGATTTTAATACATGTTGAACCTATGTGCAAATTTTAACTTCAACCGCTTTTTATCTATTTTTTAAGGAAAATTGCAACGTCATTAAAGCAAGTCTTGAACCACGTCACATAAATGCACCCGTGGTTTTTGACATATTTTAACATCGTTAAGATTTGGATTTGGGTCACATAAATGCGCGCCCGAGTTTAGGAAGGTAACATTATTAAAATACGCGCCTACAGAGACTAGTGTGTTATTACTTTGGGGAAAAACCATGAAATTCGTTAAACGGCCCGTCCCAAAATCTAAGTATTTTTATATATACATTTAATGAGGGGCCCGTAGTTTATTTGTTTGTTTAGCGAGGCTCATCTCATTTTTATTATTCAAAAGGCAAACCTAAAAGCTATGGTGATTTTCCTATTTTTACTTGTCTCTAATAATAAAAATAAAACCTAACTAATTATTATCTTTTAAGAAATACTACATCTAGATCTGCAAACTCCAAACAGTCTACGTGAAGGAATCATAATCCAGGCCCAACACAAACTGGACCAATCGCAGACATGGGTCCAGGCCCCAAACGGATATGCATATCAGACCCAGACCTGGGCCATTTATTTCGGCCCTGAAGCTTACACTTTATGAAAAGGGGCTGTCGAGCCCCAGCCGTTTAAATTAAACAACGCTTCAGTTCAATGTGCACAAGTGTTCACTGAAAGTTTTAAACCATCAAGTTTAGTGAACTAGCTCAACGAAACGAACAATTATTCTGATTCTATACCCCAGCCCTAGCTAACCAAAATTACCAACTCGAGTTCACGTATCTATCAGATTTAAAGCCGTTGTTCATGCTAGGAATTAACACGGACAATCATGAAAAAGCTTAACTTATTGAGGTGATTAGATATTATACCATGTTATTCGTACAATTAGTCATGTCTAATTTTATACCCGTTTGTGATCCCAGCACCCTAAATATGGAAGCTATAGCAATTGGCTATTACGATCCAGATTCACCTTCACATTAACGTCACAGTTAACTAAATTAACTATAGCAAATCCGAGTAGCTCATACAGTCCAGTACAGATTCATGGTCATATAATCAATAATCCACAGTCTCTCTAGTTTAATTACAAGACAAGTTTCAGAAATTACTAATGCGTATTTGAAATCTATAATTACAAGCTATACTAATAGTGAAATACAGAAGCAAATTCATATGGTAGCAGTGCCTCGTCATTTGATTTCATAATCGTTCAGATACATCGAATGAAACTTCAAGGCATTAGAGACAACAAGGTACCTGGAAATATAATCGAGTAGAAGGAGGAGTTAGCAACAGAAGAGCAAACAACAGCAACCAGGAATTCAAACAGCAACCATCGCAGTTCAAGACCAATTTTTACCCAGAATCAACTCGACCACAGCCCAGAACAAGTTGCAAAACCAATAGCAACAGCAAATATCAAAACGAACAGACTCAATAGCAAATGTCAAATCTTAAACTCTTCAGAACTCTAAAAAAACTGAATGCCTTAGCTTTTTAAAATGCTGTCTGAGACTGCCTCTTCAAAGAACTCTCAAAAAACTCCTCCCTTCCTCCAGGTCTGCCCTGTTTTTTATACCCTCAGACAGACCCCTTTTCCAGCCTGTTTTAACACTTAAATCATTAAGAAATGTGTTTCTTCCATCACATTCCCTGACAGCCATTACTAAGTGTCTAATTTCATTGTTTAATTCAAAGGTGTATGGGCAATGCTATATTTTAATCAATTCCTTTTAAGCCTCCACATACCATTATATTTTGTTTCCCACTAACTATTAGATTAATGGTTAATTAAGTAATTTACTGACAACCCACTAGCAAGATCGTTTGCCAAACTTTTAAACCCCAAATTACCCCTGACATTACTGTGATTTACTGTCCTAGTCCAATCTCCTGTACCTCATCAGCTATAACCAATTTCCTTAATCAAAATCAAACAGCAACTCAAACTGCATAGATTAGATCAAATAGCAAACTGATATTAAACTACTAAGATGCACATGTATATGGGAATAACCGACTACATTCACAATTCTAAACCAAACCTAGACAAAGATGAATGAAACATTGTAATATCACGAGTGCATATGCAACAAACTGATTGGCAACGGAGAGGAAAGAATCAAACATAACATAATAAGACAATTTGAACCAACAATAATATCAAACGATCACAGTTTTATACAATCACTCACTGAACTTGCCTAACTCGAAATACTCAACAATGTAAAGAAGAAACTAATCCAGAGTGAAACCAAATAGACAGGGGTTCGAGCGATTTCTACTAAATCCAATTAACTATAAAATCCAATTAATACAGTGATGAAAATCTGGACCAGAAAAAGGTCCGAAAGAGGGGGGAAGAAGTGATTGACGAACATAGCAACGAAACCTAATTAGGAAAACAACAAACAACAATCAAAAAAGAAAAAGGAAAAGAGGAAAAATACCTCAAAATCAGAAACCAAATGAACTTCGTTCTCATTGACACTTTGTCTTGAAATTTTGAAGCCAAAACGGACCTTAATCGAGTGTTCTCGACTGAGAACACTCGACTGAAGTCGGTTAAGACCTCAAATTTTTAACTTCGTACACAATCTGAAGTTTTGTTCTTCCAGGGTTTGCCTTCAATTTGAAATTCGAAAGGCTCTAACAAGATTTGGACAGAACCGGTGTGGGATTTGGGACGGGGGTAGCTAGGTGGTTCAGTGGTGTAACTTTGGGACTGATTGGGTACGTTTGAGGTTTGAGATCTTGCCTTCGATCTAAGATTCGAAGTAGTCGGCCACGATTCGAGGGTGATGGTCAGAGGGGTTAGGTTAGGGAGGTCGAGGGGAAGCTGGGGTGTGAACTTGGTGGTCATTGGACGGATTAGGGTTTGGTTCGATTCTTCGATCTAAGATTCGAAACGTCTGGTACTGATTCGAGGAAAACTGATTCGGGATTTGGAAAGAGGACGTCATGGGGAGGTTGTGGTGTAATTTTGGGGGTGTTTGGACCACCGGAACCGCCGTGAGGCGATTTCCGGTGGGCGGAGGGCGGTGGTTGAAGGCGGAGGGTGTTGGGGCCTGTCTCTAGGTTAGAGACGAAGGAGAAGGGGGGTATGGCTTAGGGGGCGTGGGGTGAGGTTTTAAGAATATATAGTGGGGTGGGGATTTGATCTTGGCCGTTGGATCATTCACGATCAACGGCCTGGATTACTTCACTAATGAGAAACGACGTCGTTTGGTTTTGTGAGGGGATCGGGTTAGACCGGGTATAGGGAATGGGTCAAAAACGGGTTATGGGAGGGGTGATCTGGACCGTTCGGTCAAAACAAATCAATGGCTTGGATCTATTGGCCAGATACGACGTCGTTTGGATATATCTGGAGACGGACTGGACCGTTTGATCGTATGAGATTGATGGTCCAGATCCACAATGCCCAAACGATGTCGTTCTGGGTTGGTCGCAGGTGGACTGGATTTGGGGCGGGTATTGGGCTGATTTTTTGGGTAAGAACTGGGTTGTGGCCAATTTGGCCCAGTCCGGTTTCCATTTTGTTCCTTTTCCTTCTTTTCTTTTATTTCCTAATTAATAAAACTAAAATTCTAAATTAAATTATAAACCAAATTAAAAAAAATACTAATTAATTCCTAATAACATTTATCACACCCTTAAATACCGGCTAAAATAAAATCACACAATTGGAGATTAAATGCTAAAAAATGCCAAGTACATATTTTTTGTGATTTTCATTCTCGCAAATCCAAATATTGTTTAATTAATTCCTAATTGTAAAATTAACTCCTAATGCACATGCAACACATAATTTTTGTATTTTTTTTTAATTAAAGTAAAAATAAACATGCACAGACAAGTACAAATAAATCACAAATAACACAAAACTATTTTATTTTGAATTTTTGGGAGTAGTTCTTGTAGGGCAAAAATCGCGTGCTCACACTTAGTCCATCCCAAATGACTGTTTTACCGCGTATTTGATTGAAAACTGTTTGCTATCATCATGTTTTTGGTTGAATGCCATATTTGGGCCTCGTGCCAGCTATTTGGATCCTTAGGGGATTTTTACTGCTATTTCCTCACTGTTTTGATTTTATATATGTACTCAGTCATGCTATATTATACTGTTTTCATAACTCAGCCATGTTTACTTTGTTTTAACACTTTAAATGATATTTTTGGGCTGAGCATCATATTTTACTGTGCCCGAGTGGCTTTTAGAGATTTTTGACTGAGTAGGGCCGAGGGCCTGTGTTGTGAGGTTTATTGTGGGATCGGGCTGCACGCCGCAACAGCGTTGTACTGATTATGATTATGAGGCCGAGGGCCTGAGTTGTGCGCTACAAGGTGGCTTGATATGAGGCCGATAGCATATTTGATTATGCTACGAGGTGGCTTGATATTGTGCTTGGACCGTAAAGGGCCCCTCCCAGAGTCTGTACACCCCCAGTGAGCGTGGGTACCCATTCTGATATGAGATATCCCGAGGGGCTGGTGTTATTCCACGTTATTGCCCGACGGGCTGATTCTGTTGACATTTTGCCCGAGGGGTGGATTTTATGTGTTTATCTTTTTTAGCTGCCTTTCATTTACTTGTTTAACTATTAAAAAGGTATTTTAAAGAAGCTTATACCGAACTAAAGTGTTTTACTGTTTTATTGCACTTTATTGGTTTTACTCTGCCTCTTTATAGCATGTTGTTGTGTTTTTACGTGATTTCTTATCGCTCGGTCTTTATTTATTGTTATTACTCACTGAGTTAGAGTACTCACTTTACTCCCTGCACCTTGTGTGCAGACTTAGGAGCTTCAGGTCCCGCCAGTGATAGTTGATTGCTCTCATCAGGCCATTCGGAGTCCACTAGGTAGCTGCTTGGTGTTCGCAACCCAGTGTTTCTCCCCCTATCTTACTTTCTACTTCCATTACTGTAATAGACTGCATAAACCCCTTTCAAACTCTTAGACACATGTTTAGATGCTCATGACTGGTGACATCCCAATGTCGGGCTGTGTTGGTTTCCACAAATTGTATTATTTCACTTTTATTTTGGGATTATTATCATGCTAATGACTTAAATTGTGTTATTATAACTTTTAAAATGATTTGGGAGTTGTGTCGGCTGGCCTTGTCTTCACAAGAGGCGTCATCACGACCGGGTCCGAATTTAGGGTCGTGACAATATTGAGCTACAAATGATATGTAGTTTTATTGTAGAAATATTGTAGCTAATTTGTAGATAAGTAATATACAACCAAAATTCGATAGTGATGTAACAGAACAAACTTGCAACTTTACTCAATTCCAAATTGAAATCACGTACTGTTATACATAGCGGATATGTTCCTAAGCTTTTATTTTCCTTTTTCGTCTCCATGTAAACACGAACACCCATATCGTTCCTACTTTCCATTAGAGGAAAATGTTCATTGACAATGTATTTGATTTCTATTATTTTTTCGGATGTATCTATCATTAGATGCTCTGCTATTGTAGAATTCAATAGGCTATAACTCGCATCCTCGTCGACTACAATTCCATCGACTTGAAAGTCTCTATATCTCCCATAGCTATCCCAATTCCCATTCAGTTGAAGCATAATTGGGATTTTCGACATAATTGCGGTTGTTATAGAAAAATTATAGTTAATTTAGTCACTTTTGATTTGTGAAATCAGAAAAATCAGTGAAACAGAGTATTGTCGTAAAAACAGAGTTGTGAGTTTTGGAGAGAAACGAGCGAAATTTAATAGCGAGATTTGCGTTTGATAAAATTTGGAAGAATCCTTAATATCCCAACATTCGCGCGCCTAATAAAGAAATTGTACAGCTAACAAAATTCTATTTCTAATGAGTTGTTTATATTTTGTAGAAAATCTGTTAGTAGGGCGGGTAATTTGTATATTATGGATATTTTTCGTAATATAGTTTCCTATATGACATAGGAACTAAAAATTCCCAAATTTAATTCCCCCGTTAAACTAGTGTTTCTAATGGGCATGCTCTTTTACAAGTGAGTCCCATGTACAAATGGCCCAACTCCTCTAATACCCAATTTCCAACCCGATCCACTGAATTCCGATTCGGATCTGTTGATGACCGAAACTTGCAACCCTTTTTTCTTCTTTGTCATCTGCACACGAGTGTCAAAATATTGTCTTTTTGGTTTATTGTTTTCACAAGCAAATTGATCAATTGTCGGCATTAACCAATCGGCGAAGATGAAGAAAGAGGATACCGTGAAGCTAATAAGCGCCGAAGGCTTCGAATTCATAATCGATAAGAAGGCTGCAATGGTCTCTCAGACCATACGTAACATGCTCACTTCTCCAGGTCTATCTCTTTTTAATTTCAATTAGGGCTTTTATTTTCGCCCATTTCGATTTGCTCAAAATTCATAGTAATCGGAGCAAAAAATATGATCTATTTGATGGCATGTGATTGTTTTTTCTTACAATTTCTTTTTTGAGTATAGGGAGTTTTGCTGAGACAGAACATGGGGAAGTGACGTTTCCGGAGATTAGCACCACCATCCTCGAGAAGATCTGCCAGTACTTCTACTGGTCCCTTCAATATGCAAGGTCATATCTTCATTTACTTTAAACTCGAGAAATTCTTCTGACATAATGTTGATTTCTTTATAGTAATAGAATTCAGGTTCACCTTTTAATACAAAGGGACTTATAACTACATTGGGCATCATTTTTCATATGTAATTTGATGTATCATGTTTGAGCAATGAGCTTATCTGACAATAGCATAAAAAATCCGTGATATGATTTTCTGTATCCATGTTTTAAGATCTTCAGGTGTTTCTGTGTTTAGTAGTTTGTGGGCTTAAGAGAAGCAGTTGCATTATTATGTTGTTTCTATTTAAGATTCTTGATACCTTACGTAGGTTATATGAACTAGCTGTAAACTAGGCCATGCTCATGTACTTGTATTGGTCTCTATTCAGATCCCAAGTTTTTCTTGGGGCAATAAGGAGTCTTAAGTATGATCACTTTGATTATTGTACTGAATATAGATTATTGAAATTATAGCTCTATTTACATTTATACCAGGATGGTCTAAAATACTTTTAGGGAGGTCTACTCTTAGATGAGGTCAGCCTCATATAGAGCATGATATAGATATTTGTCTCCACAAGGTTTCGTCGCATGCTAAACTAGATTTTAGTTTTTTTGGTCCTTAATGGCTGTCCTAAGTTTTCCCGGGTTCAGCTTTACGCCGTTAAGGTTGGAAATACTAAGTGGCTGAAGTGTAGTCTTGAATTTCATTATTGATGAAATGAGGCCATAAGCCATATCTAGATGTTAGTTATCGTGGAAATGGGAGACTCATATTTTAGTAAGTAGGCTCAACAAATGAATGAATGGGCTGTAGTCTAGTACCAAAAGAACAACGCAAACTCCTTGTCAGACTTTCTACCACTTCTACTTCTTCAGTTTTAGCAAGAAGGCTCAAAGGAATGAATGAGTAGGGCTGCAGTCTACAATGAATGAATAGGGTTGCAGCGTACTACCATACGAACAATGCAAAATCCAGATTTTCCTGTGTTACTTCTTCATTTTCAGCAACTAGGCTCGAAATGAATGAGCAGTGCTGCAGTTACAACCAAAGAACAATGCGAATTTGAAACTTGCTACCTCTTCACCTTCTTGTTATGATGCTCTTACTGAAGGATGCAATTTTTTGGACTTTCTGGTGTTACAATTTATTGTGGTACAACTACCAGCTCTAAATCAGTAAATCTTTAGTATTTAAGATTAGTCTTCCTTGTAGCTTTGAGGAGAGAGTTGAATTTTTATAAAGACGGTTCCCATGTCAAAATTTAGTCTAAGATACTGCTTCGTTGAATCGAATTTTTGCGTCATTTACGAGGTTGGGGATAAGCATTTGTTTGGTCCATATGGTATGATAATTTTTTGTAAGATAGAGATTTTCACAGTCATGCTGCTTCATGCTCAAGTAACACATTGTTTTTCGAAGTATCTTGCTTGTTTTCTGTTCTGATGCAGTATCTATATGAGTTAGTGAGCTAGCTGCTACAAGAGTTAAAAGGGTTTTAATATTTACCATTTTTTGTTGTGGATCACATATCTAGGAGCCCCAGACATGAGCTATTGGGTGTTGGTATTTCGGATTTCCTATCCTTTTGATCTTATGAAGTAACTCCTTCCCCTTCTTTTATGCCGTAGATTTTGTTTGGTTGGCCTAATATGGAAATATTTTATTTTCTGCAGTGGCAAGGAAACAGAATTTCATATTGAACCTGAGATCACTTTGGAATTGATGATGGCTGCAAACTACTTGCACACCTGAGGTAAAATTCCTGACCTTTTCATGTTTCCTTTTTTTTTTTTGGTAATACTTTACAAGCCAAATATTCACATATATATGATGTATCGTCTTTATTTTCTGTCGTGCAAATGAATCTTTTCTGATATGCCACCCGCACCCCCACCTACATAGTTTTGTTCTTAACTACTGTCATTGTTTGCCAGGAACGATATATATGACTTTGGGGCCCAAAGGTATAAAAGTTTGAAGATATACTGTTTCTAGCATAGCTATTACCATTGGAGCTTGTAGGATGTGGATACTTTTAGTTGTTGCTGAATTTGGCACTGTAACATTCAGTACATAAGTCGTTTCCATTTACTGGAGTATGTAATAGTATTTGACACACTGGGGCCTCTGTTCTATCTGCCCTATCGTTAACCCATTTTAACAGCACTTATCCCCATTTGTATGCATGTTCATGTATCATGTGGTACTTGAATTGTTTACAGTATGATATACTCTACGCGCTTAGATGCTTGAATGTTTATCTTAGATCTTCTGTTGGACGTTTCTAATAGAGCTAGTAACGGGGTCCTTGGGAGGAAAAAATTACAGAACGGTACCAGGGTGATAAATTAGCCTTAAAAAAGAAAGGAAGAAGGATGTTTTCCTAAAAGACTTGGATGGTGAAAGATCATAGTAATGGAATCCTAATTGATTGAACAACCATGAGAGAAGATTGCGCTCTGAGCTCCATCTGGTATTGTTTTCTTTTTAAGCGTTTCATGGGCCAAATTAATGCATATCTTATTACAGGCTAATGCATTTTATGCATACTTAGATAATTTGGTTCTGATGACGCACATTATTATCAGGGAGAATTACACTCCTTATCGTTTGGGGTATTTGCATTTATACCTGTTTTTTGGGTCACGTTTTAACTTGTGTCCGCTTTGCAAAAACAATTGCAAGCGTACCCACTTTTTCGCGTAACTTCAGCATACGGGGCTGAAGTAGCAAAGGCAATCACGCAAAACTTCAGCATTCTAGTAGACGGGACTGAAGTAGCAAGTGTGCTAAACTAAGTGTGTTGAAGTTTTTGTTTGTAATTGGTGAACTTCAGCTCTAGAGCTAAAGTTTTTGTTTGTAACTGTCAAACTTCAGCTTTAGAGCTAAAGTTGAGGAACTTGCTAAGAAATCTAAGTGGATGAAATGCCATAAATGCAAACACGTTGTGCAGAAGGCTGATGGTTGTAAACATATAACCTTTTGTATCAAACTTGCATGGACAATAGGCTCTCATACTACCATTCAAAAAAAAAAACTTTATACTCCAATTCTTTACCAGAAGAACTAAAAGAAGCCAATAATCATTGTTATATTTTCTAAGATATTGATTTCTCGCATCTGGGTATAGTTCTTATGTTCTAGCTTCTGTGAATAACCAAGGATCATCTTTGTATTCCGATTTCTGAGATTTTGGGTTCGTGCTTATGTGCATAATTCCAATAGTCAAGGCAGATGGTTGTAAATATCTAAGTGGATGAAATGCCCTAAAAGGTTTCTATCTCCACAACCCATGTCAATTACTGGAACATTTTCACAATCAGCAACTTCAGAAAGGAGTGCCTATCGGATTGAGGGCGGATATAACTTTGAGGAGGAGAAGGAGGAGAAAGTGGGATGAAATTGTTTAAAAAGTGGGTATAAGTTAAAACTTTTTAAAAAACTGGGTATAGGTTCCCGTGCAATTTTTACTTATCGCTTGGCACAACAACCCATCAGAAAATGGCTCACGTTTGAAGCCCTTACCTAGTGTAGTCCAGGTACTTTTCACCAGTTAGTCCACCCTCTTTTCTTCGTTCTTCTTCTTCCCGTGTCACGCCTTTGCACTCCAAAATTTCTCTACCATTGTTATTCTACTTCAATTCTTCTTCCGGATTCAAAGCAGATAATCACTATTTTGATGAAGAAGAAAACCAATTTGCAAGAGAATTAATTATTTGGAGTCATATGAAGATCACTTTCTCCATTGAAATGGGGAGAAATATGTTTATTGTCATGAAAATCTGATTTAAGAAATTGGGTTTTTTCCATTTGTTAGTTGTTTAGAATGAGTGTTGTCCCAATTGATTGGAATCATCAAGAGGAGTTCAAAACTTAAATTTCAAGTGATTTGGAATAGATTTAAGCTAGATTTGAGTTAAATTTCAGAAGATGCCCAAGGAAGAAGAACCCATGAAGTTCCATTGATAGGATTCATTTGTATAATAATGTATAAATAGTGTATAAATAGTGTATAATAGAGTATAAACACCTCTTATACACTATTGTATACAAGGTTGATACATTATTTACTGGTATTGTGAATTTCTCTCATTTTTTTATACACCTCTATACATAGTGTATCATGAATATTTTCACTACTGTGATTATATATCTTTATACACTTTTATACAACTATATACATAATATACCTCTTTGTATAAAAGTGTATACGCATATCTGACGAACTTTTTGTATGATTTTCACTTGCAATTCTTGTATAAAACTAGTCCAAATCTCCAGCAAATAACTTCAAAGTTTGTATACAACCTACTTAGACTATTTCTAATAAGTTCAAACAATACCCACTCCAAATTTCTCACAAAATCATATTCGAAATTTAACAAGATTAACATTAAAGGAGATGAGATTTTAGGCTTCTGGCGTCTGTTTTTGCGTTTTGCAGTTGTGATAGGTATGTATAAACTTGAGGAAAAAATAAAATAAAAAACACGAATATTTCGTGCATGAAGATATACAAAATAAAAAAAACAAAAAAAGTAATTCGGAGAAGTATTGGTTATGGGAGAAGGCACGAATGAGTGTTGACTGAGTGTCTCGATCAATGATTGCACTAAAAATGGAAAATTAATTTTCGTTTTTATATTTGTTTGCATGTGATTCTTTTTTATTAATTATTAAATTAAATATTTATGGGTGGAAAATGAGGAGAGAGCTACAATAGGGGTAGGTAGGTGACGAAAAAAAGATAAGGTTGATATAATTAGAGGGAATGGGAAAAAAAAGATCTTATTGATATTTGGCTATACATTTGTAAACTTGTAACTAGGCTAAAATAGTACAAGGTCAACTTATGGAATGCATTATTCTGTAATTTTGTCTTATTATCATCCCTCGCATCTCAAACTTTCATTGCTTACTCGGATGCTAACATTTAAAATTGCAAGTTATAAAGCGTTACCAGTTGTATTATCATATTTAAGAGAGTTGGCTCAAGCATATCTTTTTGAGGATTATGATCCTCAAAATAAAACCTATATACAAGTTTGAATAGTTTACATTTCTCCTTTTCTATTGTTTGATATGTGCCAGAGGGCGTCAAGAATTCGATGTGCCAGCACACGCACAACCCCGAACCCAAAGTCTAGTCTATATAATATATAAAGTTGGGAAGGGAAGAGGTGATGTGGCACCTTCCATATATAAGGATTTCCATTTATTCTTTTTCCTGTTTTTTTGGCCTTTTCCTTTGTTTTCCATTTATTTATGTTCTCTATTACTATGATATAAAACTTCCATTTAACATTAAAATTTATGTTCTCAAGGATCGTGTTCTTCCAAAAAGAGTGGACAGTTACAACAATTAATTCTCATAAAAGTAGCAATTTGGATGGACACTCTCCTGGTTATGGAAAGGTTGCAACATTCAATACAATGATATCTGCTAAAGTAGAAAGAAAGCAATACCCTGCCTCTTCACACCCAATCTTTTACGCACTTCCTTTTCATAAAGTTCAACACTAACAAATTAAAGTGATATGAAAATATAGAAGAATTAGCTTTCGCTTCAACAGAAAAGAAGTGGATTGAATGAGGTTGTAAGTGAATTGGTAAAGGTACCTACAACCAGTAGTTAGTGAATGTATATTTATCTCTTAAAGAAGTTTCCATGATGTATTTGATTGGCTTCATTTGCAATTCTATACAAAACTTTAATCAGTTGACAAATTTCCTTGGATTTCTATTTGATTGTGTTCTTTTATTTATATTTAATATACCATGAAGGACGTCTTGTGCTTGAGCGACTTTTTTTTTTCTTTCTTTTACTGAAGTTTTTATTCATGTGGTGGTAAATTGAACTCAAATTAGTGAAAGAACGAGGAAATTGCAGGAGCATGTCCCGAACATTTTTTTCTTTTGGGCCATGGTGGAATCTCACTAATTTTGTGATTTATTTTATGTTCGTCTGCATTTCATTCCTTGAGTAGGATTTTTTTTATCTGTACACTCTGCCATCTGGCAAAATTATTTGGTTTATGATTGTAAGTTTGCATGTTCGTAAGATGTCATAGTAACCCACATTTAGTATGCATTTTTCTTTGAAGGCCATGGTGTGATCTACAAATACCTGTGTCGTCTATCTTCGTTGTTCACCATGTTAGTTGCTCTATCTTTAATGAAGTAATTGAGACTTTCTATGTGTTTATCATAACTTCTTATTACATCTAGATTATATTAGTTAATACTATACATAACACGTGTCAGAATGCTTCATCAGCCGGTGACTACTGAAGTCTAATGGCAAGTTTGTTAACACCGTATGATAACCGAAAGTTGATGCCTCTCTATGTCTTATGTCTTGATCATCCAGTTTAATTTTTTCTTTTTCGGCTTTCCGTTTTATAAATTGATGTTCTAAACGTCAACACCACACAAGAGGGGGGTGATTTGTGTGGTATCCAATTTTTCGATCTAGAAGAACCTGGTTCTTCTAGGTGTTCTAACTGCTACTGTTGCGGAATTAAAATTACAAAAAATAAAGAATACAGAGATTTTTACGTGGAAAACACATGGCTCAAAAGGTGAAAAAACTACGACCTACTACTCAGTAGGATTTTCCCAAACATCCACTAAAATCACTGAGCCAAAATAGCATTTACAAAACTCTTTGTAAACCTAAGGATTAACTCTAATCCCTGTGTAGCACACAACCTCAACTGTTGCGACACCTTCAAGTTAGCCTATAACTTGAACACTCAAAGTACCTATTACAAATTCTTCTATGAAAGCTGAAAAGGTACAACTTTAAACCACCTACTACAATTGAACTAGAATAAGAATAAACACAACGGAACTAGTTCTTCTATCTCGTACAAGTAGCTTCAGGTTTGCACACTTGAATTGCACACGAACTGCTTGCGAAAAGCGTTGCTATTTTGCTCCCTATTCACGTTTAACTTCTGAGTATGTGCAACACCTATAAAAGAGAACATATTTAATAAGTTAGTAATCAGAGTTTGATTGAGACTCAATTGCTGATCTTCTATCGAAGTTGAGTCCTTGTTCAATACAAACTCCAACCCTATCATTTATCCGGATTGTGTGATTGTGACCTCTTCCCATAAGGAGACTTTCTCTCCTCATCCAATATGCAACCTTTTCGATCAGTTTAGAAGATATTGTTGCTTGATTATTGAGACTTATCTCCCTTACATGTATCTCACATGTCTAGGTTGATAAATATTATGCCTCACATGATGAACCTGGTCCACGACTGAGTTCATTTGTCATTCTTCAAAACTTCACCTGAACTTGGGCCAACAAATTCCCCCTTTTTGATGATGACAAACTCTGTGCTTTTACTAATCAAAGAACCTGTAGGAACTCAGCTTGACCATCAATACATTAACTTAGAAGTTTAACTTATCATCAAGGACCAGATTTAATTAGGTTATAAATATCACATTATTCAGAATAAAGAGTAAAGCACAATATCTCTTCCCCCTTTTGGCATCATTGAAAAGTTGCATGCATTGTGAATCCCAGATTTTAGTAATTACTCATGGCCATTTGGGCAACTGCAAGTGAAAATATGGATGAAATCATCAATAATCAACAAACATATTCAAACTATTAAGAGAAAAATCTTCATAGAACAAGAGAAACAACAGCTGTCATTGATAAGATATGTTTCCACCAACAAACCACAAAAAGAAAGAAAAAGTTCCAAAGCATGAGCAAAAAAAAATGAAAAAGTCCCTAATTTGGGTCACTAGGGGTACTAGTTTGGTTCAGAAGACAACAACTAGACATCCTAAGGCTTGGAGGAACTAGAGGGATGAGTTTGGAGAAGGTTGAGCATATTCTGAAGCATCCCATCACTCTTCTCCTTTTCTTTTGCTAGCTCAGTTCTAAGGCCATCTCTTTCAGTTTCCAGCTCAGCTACACGAGCCTGGAGCTGAGCAATTTCAGCATCCTTAGATCCACACTCTTGAACCAAAGCCCTAATCTTGATGTTCACAAGTGTCTTTAGAGATGAACCAGGTTCAACTGGGGTGGCATTGACTGGATAGTCACAAGCCAAAAGAGTCTTGACGCCAAAGTGTTCCTTGCTTGATGCCATCTCCCATTTCTTCGAGGGCATATTCAGCCTATCCAGAACAGTAGTAAATATGAACCCATATGGAGCCATTTATGACCCTGTCCAGTAATTTGACAATAAAGGCAGGCCAATTGATCTGCATTCCTCTCACACGACACTCCATAAGAACCAAGTCCATGTAGTTGACAGTGTGCCTCCTCTCCTGTCTGGGAAGAAGCACTTGTTAACAAATTCAAACAAGACCTTGTGCTCAGGCCTCATCTCACTTTTCTGCACAAACCTGGCTTCAGGCACATCTTCAGCAGTTGCGGCATCACAAAAATTCCTAGTGATTTGAAGAGAAGTAAGGAGAGAATCTAGACATGGTCACCTTTGCCTTGTATAATCATCATACCCCTCACTAGGTATGTCTAGAATCTTACCCAATTTGAGTGCATCAAACTGCACCCTTACTCCTTTCACTATATTGGTGACTACCCCATTCACTGTGGCATTGGCCATAAACTCAATCAATTCATTCCTAGCCAGCCTCCCATCCATTTCAAGGACCATGTCCTTATAACCTTGTTCAGCTAGGGCATCCACCAGTCTTCTCATTCCTGGCTCATCCAGGTCTCTCAACAGTCTTCCTTTCAAAAAAATTCTTCTGCCAAAGATGGCAAACCTATCTTGTTCCTTTTCAGATTCCTCTTCTTCTTCTTCCTCAGTAATTTTTACCTGCTTACCTTTCACTGCAGATCTGGTTCTTTTGGCTAAAGAGGGTTCATCAGATACAGGTTCAGAGGAAGACTTCTTGGAAGAAGCCTTGGCCCTTTTTGGTTTGGGTGTAGGAACCTCCACAATTGTTCCCCTTTCTTGATGGACCAGTTCCATCTCCTCTTCTTCTTCTGCAACCTCAGAACTCTCCACAGCCTTTGCTTTTCCCTTCTCCTTCTTTTTTTTCTTGCTTTCTTCCAGAGCTTTCTGTAACTCAGCTTCACTTTGTCTGACCCTGCTTCTAGTGGCTCTTCCCTTAGGTACTGAAGGTATAGTAGGTTTTGGGGATGACATTTTGCTTTTCTTTGTTGGCTTGGAAGCAGTTGGAGCCTTTTGTGTGGAAGCTTTACGCTTCTTTGGATCATAACTGGCCCCAACCCTCTTCAGAAAATCAGCCAGTGTTTCCTCAATAGATGAACCAGGTTCATCTTGTTGCTTGCTTAGATGCACAAGCCCTTCAGACACCTCCCCAGAACCACTTCCCCCCGGACTTGTTGCCACCTTCTTCAACACCTCCACAGATAGCCAGAACTTTTTCTTTCCCATTTCTCCTCTCATCACCACTTGCTCCCTCTCTCTCTTTTTCTTTCTTTTTACCTCCACTTCTACTAGATTCAGCCCCCTTTACATCTTTGACAGGACCAACCAAGACAAACTTATTTTCTACATTTTCAACCACAGTAGAGAGTACCACACAAGAACTTACCTTACCAGGGGTTTCTTGATTTTTGGCAGTGTCAGAAGACCCATGTTCTTCTCCTTCGCTGGAAGAAATAAAAGCTTCAGACTCAGAGCTTGAGTCAGATTCTTGAGTAGGACTTTCCTTCCTCTGGCTAGCCTTCAATTTCTCATTTAGAACTTTTCTTAGAGCTCCAAAAGCTACAGTTTTTCTGGCCAACATTTTCTGCCTACGAAACCTAGGTTTTGGGGTTTCACTAGGGGGTGTAGATGAGGATGTATTCGAAAGGGATACTAGTGGGGAAGTTCCAGGATTATCATGGGGGTTAGTCATGGTGGATTGTTTCTTAAGAAAAATTTGGGAATTTTGGAGAGAAGAAGGGTGATCAGAACTTGAGAAGAGTTTTGACGGTTATGGACTAATGAAGAAGAGGTGTGGCGTGTATTTAAAGATGATTAAACTTAAATGCAGTAATAGTAGCTTTTTTTAGAGGTCAATTAGAAGTCTAATAAAGATGTAATTCCGGTCTCTTAGTGATTATTAGGCATCGCTAGATTTTAGGCAAAAATCCTGGTTTTTAGAGTTCTAGGGGAACGAAACTGGTTCAATGCTCAACAAATAGAATTTCTGGGAATTTGATGAATGTAGGACTTATGCTCATGATTGAAAAAATAATCTTTCTAATTGTGCAGAGTATAGAAAACATACCTGAGCTTTTCATATGAACACATACTGATGAACCAGGTTCTTTATATAGAACTCTCTTGAACATGCCTCAAATGCCAAAATAGAAGAAACTTTGTAAGAGATCAGTGAGTCATACACATGTCACAGGAGTATACTAATTAAAGTATGAAACTGAGCAAGAATTGATCTAGATATTTACACAAAGTTAGAACTCCTAACCAAAAAATAATTTTTTTTCATTGTGCATTCTGAACTGGACCTATTAGGTGATCTTAATCATCCCTAACTCTAACCTGTTCCTCTCAAAGTTTTCTCTACTCAGTGCTTTAGTGAAGATGTCAGATATTTGTTTATCAGTAGCATAGAATTCTATTGAAATCAATCCTTTCTCATAGTTATCTCTTAAGAAGTGGTGTCTAACATCTATGTGATTAGTCCTCTTATGATAAACATGGTTCTTTGTCATACTTATAGCACTAGTGTTATCACAGAATATTGGAATACATCCCACTTCAATTCCAAAATCTATCAGCTATTGTTTGATCCATAGCAATTGAGCATAACACGAAGCAACAGCAACATACTCAGCTTCAGCAGTAGATAGGGCCACAGAATTTTGCTTTTTGGTAGCCCATGACACAAGACATGAACCAAGGAAATGTGCCATACCTGAGGTGTTTTTCCTGTCCACTAAGAAACCTACATAATCAGCATCAACATATCCAACTAGATCAAAATTACTACCTTTAGGATACCAGAGACACAGATCAGTGGTGTCTTTCAGATATCTCAGTATCCTCTTTACCGCAGTCAAGTGGGACTCTTTTGGATTTGCCTGAAAACGAGCACAAAGGCCTACCCTGAAAACGATGTCAGGTCTGCTTGCAGTAAGATACAAGACTGAACCAATCATACCCCTATACAACTTTTGATCGACTGATGAACCAGGTTCATCAATATCTAATTTGGTGGCAGTTGCAATAGGTGTGTCTATTTCTTTAAATTCCTCCATTTTAAACTTTTTGATTAGCTCTTTTGTATACTTCTACTGATGGATCATGGTTCCGTTTGGACTTTGTTTGATCTGCAAGCCTAAAAAGAAGTTAAGCTCACCCATCATGCTCATTTCAAACTCACTGCCCATTAGTTTTGCAAAGTCCTTACTCAGCCTATCAGTGGTAGCCCCAAATATGATGTCATCCACATATATTTGCACAACAAGGAGATCTTTACCTTTTTCCCTTAAAAATAAGGTACTGTCAATTTTACCTCTTTTGTAACCATGCTCCAGTAGGAATTTGGATAGTCGTTCATACCAAGCTCTTGGGGCCTGCTTAAGCCCATAGAGAGCCTTGCCTAACTTGTACACATGCTCAGGACATTCCTTGCTCTCAAACCCTGGAGGTTGTTTCACAAACACCTTTTTCTTTAGGTAGCCATTCAGGAAGGCACTTTTGACATCCATCTGATGAAAAGTGAATTCCATGTGTGCTGCAAAGGCTATGAGGAGTCTGATTGCCTCTAGTTTTGCAACTAGAGCAAATGTCTCATCATAGTCTATGCCCTCCTCTTGGCTGTATCCTTGTACCACCAGTCTTGCTTTGTTTCTTGTAACTGTTCCATCTTCATCAAGTTTATTTCTGATGACCCATTTTGTACCAATGACTGATCTGTCCTTGGGTCTCAGAACTAGATGCCAAACTTGACTTCTTTCAAATTGGTTGAGTTCATCTTGCATTTCATTCACCCAATCTGCATCCTGCAAAGCCTCAACAACATTTTTAGGTTCAATAAGAGATAGGAAAGCATCAAAAGCACACAGTTTCTTTAGCTGTGATCTAGTTTTGACTCCAGATGTTAGATCAGTAATAACGTTCTCAATGGGATGAGAACTTTGATACTTGTGAGGTTTCACAACCAACTGGTTTCTGCTAGATGTCTCTTCCATGTTCTGTTACTGAGGAACAAGTTCATGAACAAGTTCGTCTAGGGGGTTTGATTCAATTTCTCCTTGATTAGCTCCCCCTGTCAGGTTGTCCTGATTTGAAGGACCTATTCCATCACCTGTTCCTTCTTTTGATGCCACTTTGACTTGTGCTGGGGATTCAGTCAATTCCTTTACCAATCCAATGGCTTCATCTTCATGTTCCTGTCTCTCAGAAAAGAATGTTAGTTTCATAAAATACTACATGTACACTTTCTTCTACACACAGAGTTCTTTTATTAAACACTTTATATGCTTTGCTATGTGAAGAATATCCCAAGAATACTCCCTCATCACTTATAGGATCAAACTTACCTAGGGAGTCTTTTCTATTATTGTGCTTATAGCACTTGCAACCAAATGCCCTAAGATGGGATATGTTTGATTTTCTCCCTTTAAGTAACTCATAGGGAGTCTTCTCTACCAGAGGTCTGGTCATGCATCTAATAAACTCATACTTGCGCATGTGATGTGGAGCCATAACTCAGTCGGCGCCCACTATAAAATTCTCAGGTCGGTCGATCCTCATCAGTGATAGACGGGCCTGGGAAGTATTTACCCCAATCTACTCCTTAAATATCCGAGCCAGTGATCAATAATTGACCCGATGGGGTCACCTGCGATTGCACTGGAGTAAGATAAATTCCAAGGCTGTAAGATGGCATGTCCGTCTCATGCATGCCACTTACCATATCAGCAGCAACATCATCAGCAGGAGCCTCAACGCCCCCTTTCTGGGGACCACCTCCTCTTCGCCCACGACCACGTCGTCCGGCATCACCAGCTCGTCGGGCACGTCCAGCGTAGGATACCACGACCTCGCTGGTACTGCGTTGGGTCCATACTCGTGTGCCAAATGCTGATCCGATCGGGCTCGTTGCAGTATCTGGGCAGCCACATCCATGAATCGACGACTATACTCCTACATGGCCACATGATCGTGGACATGACTCTGCATCTGCTGCCCCATATGATAGACGGTATGCAATCCAATCGCCTACACAAAGTAAAAAATATAAACTACATATTTGGCACTAAATTATAGGTATATAATTAATAATAACAGAAAACATACCAGGACCTCGTGTCTCCCGGCGTATGGGATGTACCGATCGTGTGCCTGATGAACTAGGTTCCCGATAAAAAGTCGGGAAATAGTGCAGTACTATGCCATATAACGTTGAATAGGAAAGTGCTGCGGAGGTGGGGTCAATTCCCCTCGCCTGTCCCAAGTACCCAACGGCTCGTCAAGCCATGCCATAAATGTGTCGTCCGCCCTGGACCGATCATCCCTCTCATAATGTAAAGCAAGCCATGCAGGCGGACTCGGTATAGGCTGCGGCAGGCCAAACTGACGAAATACCCGCTTGAAGGCATGATGCTCGACAATATCGAGGCATATGAGCGGGACAGAAGCCCTCCAAATATATCGGCCGAACGTGCAATACGCTGGCAGGGTACCTATCACCTCATCGTTGTACGACGTCCAAATGAACTATCAAATAAGAACACAAACCGTTAGTATGCGCAACACTAAGTTAATCTATAATAGGTAAGTTTAGTTAGATATTCACCTGTGCATCCTCCAGCAGATCCAACACATTCCTGCAGAGGGGGAGATTATGATGGGCATCATACTCTCGTGCAAGAGTACGACGCATAACCCACCTACATGCTAGAGGGAGATGCGAAATTTCTACATTAGCCGGTAGCTGTGGTAGAGGTGGATGAAACTGCAGAAATCGCTCCCAGGCCCGAACCTAACATACAAAGTTGACGTAAAGTATAAGATTAACTGTAACTAGGTAGAATTGTAACTAATTGACATATTATTTGAATATGTTGTCACATGTAGAAGCGGCAGAAAGCCACTAACGTTTCTCTGTGTGTCGATGCAAGCCCGACACATCTGCCTGTACAAATATGAAATGACAGCACCACCCCAGCTGTAGATGGTTGTATCCTTGAACCAGCCAATATGATGCAGAAAACGGAGGCTCACTAAGTTCCCCGAAGTGTTCGGGAAAAGGAGAAACAGCAGCCTCGTATATCGCTGTACATCCACCTCCGCTGACTCATCGGTGATAGTATGGTGGATCTGCTCTAGGTTGTCTCGAATGGGGACCAACTGCATACGACTGGACCCAGACGCTACAGTCTCGTCCTCCGGCCTGAAATCCGTGAGCATGTGCAGCATATCCCAATAAGACTGCCGCGAATAATATCTCATGGTCATGGCAGTAAAACTGGCAAGCCATCAGCGGACAGGCCATATAAAATCTCAGCGTCCTGGAGTGTGATGGTGGCCTCGCCGATGGGCAGATGGAAAGTGTGCGTTTCCGGTCGCCACCGCTCAATCAAGGCCGTGATCAAAGCCCAGTCGAGCTGTATCCGGCCAATCCTAATAATCCTATATAATTCCATCCCCTCCAGGTAATGGACCACGCAGCGATGTAGAACTCTATGCCTCAAAAAGTCCAACAATAGATCCACTCTCCTGGCCCGGAAAGTTTGCGTAAGCAACTGTCCGTCCCATATATACTCGGATCTATGCTGGGGTTGTAGGGCTAATAGATCCAACGTCCGAGGGCCGGGATGTATAGTCGCGTCCATGTCATCAACTATAAATTAAAACAACATTAATTGTATTTTATTCTGTATATTAAATATAATATTTTGAGATACACAATTTTTAGCGTTATATAAAGATTATATCTATGGGTTCCAGGTTCGATATTTGAGTCTCATTAGCACCAAACTATCATTAATAATTATGTGTTTATTTTATAATTTAAATTCATATTTTTTAATAATTTAATTGTACAAATTATATATATATGTGGGGGTTCCGGGTTCGATATTTTGAGGCCTAGTGGCACCAAACTATCATTAATAATTATGTGTTTGTTTTATAATTTAAATTCATATTTTTTAATAACTTAATTGTACAAATTATATATATATACATATGAGTTTCGGGCTCGATATTTTGAGGCACAGTGGCACCAAATTAACATTAGTAATTGTGTGTTGATACAATTATTAACTTAATTGTACAAAGTTTGCATTTTTCAACTACCAGTATAATACTTAAACAAAAGGAATTCTAAGCTAAAATACTACACATTACTACGCTACAAGGCTCTAAATTTTACTACGCTAAAAGGGTCTACATTTTATTACGCTAAAAAGGTCTAGATTTTACTACGCTAAAAAATAATCTAAACTAAACATAAACAACAAATAAATTTAATTGCAAATAAAACACAAAACGGCATGAAAACACATATATATAAATCAGGATATTAACAGACAAATTTATTTGACAAATTTATATTTTTTTATAAAACACTAATATTAAATCCGAATAAATTTAACATACTAGTTTCGAAAAAAATAACACAAATCAAAATAGAACACATACAAATCAAATAATATGCATTATTATAAAAGTTTCAACTTAAAATAAATCGCAATACCTCGATTTAGAATTTTCGGAAATTAAATAGATTGAAAATTTGACTCCGGAAGTGTGAATCAACAATAATACGAAGCTCTACTCGAATGTGGGACCTACGTTCTTCACCTTTTATGTGACGGGGGACCTTTTTTTTTTTAAAATAGTGGGGCAGCGGGTATGGGAGTGGGGGACCAAGAGAAGGTATAAAATATTGAGGAAGAAGAACCAGAATCGTCGTCTTGAAAAAGACGGCTCGTTTTTTAAAAAAGGGGTATAGCGCCGGGTGTTTGGGTGCTATATCTGTTACTGTCAGCTTTTTATATATAGCGCCCAAATACTGGGCGCTATACATTAACAACACAGTTAACGTTAATGTATAACGCCCAGTATTTGGGCGCTATATATAAAAATGTTATCTTTTGTTTTACACCTATTAAGGTGCTACTTGTCCAAAAGAACCACATTTTGGTTCTGGACTCATTGGAGAAAGGGTCGAAAATCCCTAGCTCGATTGTATAGAAATTCATTCAAAAGGTGTATAGCATAGAACCAGAAACAAGGCGTCAAACTCTATGTCATTTATGTATTGTGGCATTGATAGTGTAAAAATTAATATTTAAACTAGTAGAACAAAGATGAATATCTGGTGGACGTGCCGGAGTGGTTATCCGGCATGAGTAGAAATCATTTGCGCTTTGCCCACGCAGGTTCGAATCCTGCCGCCCACGTTATCTTTATTTTTGTTTCTTCTTCAATTCTTGCACGTGTGGAATTAGGCTTCTAGTATTTTATTGTTGCATATTCATTCATCTCCTTTTGATAATAACCAATTGCAACTAAAATAGAGTCACTTTATATATATATATATATATATATATGCTATCAAACATTTTATATAGGTAAGTTTGCCCAATGAGTCAAATGAAATTAAATATGTCAACACCTCCTTTTCTTTTTTCCGTTCAATTATCATATCGCTTATCTGCGTGAATCCGGTATCAACAGATGTAGGAATCCATCTCTTTTAATTTCTAATTCCAAAAGTGAAATTGGGCATTCGAGTTAGAACATTATTATTCAAATGAAAAAGCACTAACAAGAGGAAAGGTAAACGGAAGAGATAAAGACTGAGCAGTTTATCAGATTCCCCCAAAAGTCATATTTTAAGCATGCAAATTCGATATTCATCTTTTGCGAAAAGATTGAGATAATTTGTGGAATATTTTTTTCTGGCAAATATTTATTTTTAAATAAAATCAAATACCAATGAGTATGGTAGAGTTCGGAGGTGAATGATGAAAGCACCTAAAAGTTCTTTTTCATGAGATATTATTTCTCACCAGAGAAAGAAAAAAGACGATTGAAACGAATATAATTTCATGCCCAATTAATGATATTATAGTTTTAAATATTAAAAAAATATAAAATCAGTTTTCAATTTTATATAACTTGGGAATTATGGTCAATAAGAATTCAAATAGCTGATCATATTTTATTTAGAGTGCCGATCTCAACTTGTTTGGATTTGAGATTGTTTTCTTTATTAGTTTATCTTCCACATGATTTATGAAAAGTAGCTATAGCAATTGTTTGGATAAGTTTTTGGAGATATCTTTGAAGGTGCGGATGGGGTCGAAGGGAAGGTCTTTTTGTTATGTTGCATTCAATGATTGACGGTCCCATACATTTTGATAGAAAAATCTGACCCAACTTGAAAAATGATACTATTTCAAGATAGAGAGCAAGAATAAGCATTCGAAAATATTTGATGAGACGTGTGAAAACTATGAGAGATCATAGTTCAGATTTTATTGGAGACAAAAATTGTACTTTTTTTAATTGTGTAAATTTTGATGAACATAATTAATTTATCTTGTAGTAATCCGTTTCATATTAAATGAGGTAGTTTGACTCGACACGGAGTTTAAGAAAAAAGAACAATACTTTTGAAGTTTGTGGTCTTAAAAGTTTAAGGGGTAAAAAATTTATAGGGTCATGACATTTGTGTGGCTATAAAAGATACTCATTAAAGGTAAATGAGTAAAATAAAAGAGTTTAAAATTGATTATTTATAAATTTAAAAATATGTCATTTGTTTTGAAACGGACTAAAAAGAAAAACACATTATTTAATATGAAACGGAGGAGTAATCATTAACGGTAGTTCTATAAAAAAAAGAAATAGGGAGAAAGAGAAAAAATATAGGAGCAGAGCATATCCAATCAACGAGTTTTCTAGTAGAGAAAACAAGCATCACATCAGCCATTAATCAACCTTATCTTTTTATCTTCTTGTCTAAAATAAAGGAATTAATCTTCTTCTATTTTCACTTCTCGTTTTTTCACTCAATCTTTTTTCAGCTCATCCGTTGAAAAGACTTTAATTTCTTTGAACAAACTCATGTTATTCTCCTCCCACACCCACCCCAAACAAAAAGAAAACTGTAATAGATAAAAAAGGGACCCAATTTAGAAGGGGTCAGTGATTTAATAGCCACATTATAGGTATTCTTTTCTCTTGTTTTTGAATAGAAAAACTACCAAAACTAACTCTAACAAGACAAGAGAGCCGCTATAAATCCCAATATCTGATCGACTTTTGGAGGAAGGACACAAGGCTGTAAAGGGAGCATCCATTTGTGTCATTTACATCTATATTCGTTTTTTGAGTCACATTTTAATTTATATCTGCTTTGTAAAAAAAATTATAAGCGTACCCACTTTTTCGCATAACTTCAGCATACGGGCTTGAAGTAGCAAAGACAATCACGTAAACTTCAGCATTCTAGTAGACGGGCCTGAAGTAGCAAAAATTGCTGAACCAAACGTGCTGAAGTTTTTTATTTGTAATTGCTGAACTTAAACATTCTAGTGCTGAAGTTTTGTTCTCTATTTGCTGAAGTTTTTATTTGTAATTGCTGAACTTAAGCATTCTAGTAGCTGAAGTTTTGTGATGCTGAAGTTATTTAGTTCATTTGTAAAATCGTCAGCACTAAATAAGTTGAAGTCTTTTTGTCCTGGATTTATTAGTTTTGTCATTAAGCTTTTTCAAAAACTTCAGCAGAAGATGCTGAAGTTATTTAGTTCATTTGTAAAAATTCAGCACTAAATAAGCTCAAATTCTTTTTGTCCTGGATTCATTAGTTTTGTCATAAAGCTTTTTTAAAAACTTCGGCAGAAGATGCTGAAATTATTTGGTTTATTTGTAAAAACTTCAGCACTAAGTAAGCTGAAGTTTTTTGTCTTGGATTCATTAGTTTTGTCAACAACAATAACAACAACAACTACCCAGTAAAATCCCACAAAGTGGGGGTCTGGGGAGGGTAATGTCATAAAGCTTTTTCAAAAATTTCAGCAGAACATGCTGAAGTTATTTAGTTTATTTGTAAAAATTTCAGCACTATATAAGCTGAAGTTTTTAAAAAGCTTTCTAACAAACTAGATAAATAATCACCTTATTCTTTCATAATGTATTACTACTATAAAATAATCAGATTGCCAACAGTATCTAAATCATAAATTTTGGAAACAATAAACGTGAAAAGAACAGAATTATCATGAAAAGAATCACTAAGTGTGACCTTAAACTTCTCGTACGTGGAAATATTCACAAATTATTGTCTACTAACTTACGTAATTATTTATAATTTATTTTTAAATAATCTGATAAACATACTTATGTCAATCATCTCATGAACTGAAGTTTCAAAGAAGAAGAAGAAGAAGAAGAAGAAAACGAAGGAGGAGAAGGAGGAGGAGAAATGGGGCTGAGGTTATTTAAAAAGTGGGTACAAGTTAAAATTTTAAAAAAAAAATAGGTATAGGTTAAATGGGGATGACAAATAAGGTGCCCCGTGCAATTTTTACATCCACTTGTAGGCAGTGACGGGCTAAAATTTACACTCAGAATAGACACCCCTTTGTCAAAACTGGCTCCGCCACTACATGTAGAATCCCACACTTCCTATTTAATTGTGTCACGCCCCGACCTTTGGGAGCGTGATCGATGCTCAACCGAGATATCCCGGTTAAGTAAGCCTGCTAGATGCTTTTTACCCAACCTTGCCTATTAACAATATAAGAATTAGTACAAGTAATAGAAATGAGAAAAGTCAAGTGTTTCACATCTTTTTCCATTACTCAAGGATATTCATTTATGATTTCCAAAATATTACAAGTTTATAGATATGATGAAAAATATGTTTGCCAATTACCAATACTTACTAGTTTAATTCCCAAAATCAAACACCATCCACAGTCAGTCTACGAAGCCTCTAAGTACAACATAAGAGTAATATGGAAATGTCGGCGATAAGGCCCCAGCTATACCTCAAAACATAAAGTACAACACCAAATGACATGAAGCCCAGAACAGAGTAGGGCTCACCAAAATTTGCTGAATAGAGAGTAACCGCTAACAAGGATCAAAATCGCCCGCTGATGAACCACCTGCATCCATTGAAGATGCAGCGCCGCCGATAAAAAGGGACGTTAGCACATATGGAATAGTACTAGTATGTAAAGCTAAATATCCTCTTTCGAAATAGAATGTCAATATAAAAAAGGGGAAAAACCATGGGAACAACAAGTCACAATCAACAATATCCAATGCCTAGCTAGATAAAACATAACAATTTTCAAAATACGAAAATAATATTATTTTTGTTTGAGAGATCTTTAGTATCGATATACCGCCATGATTTTAGCACGGAGTCCAATCATGGCCAGATCGGCTAGGCTATCTCATCCAAAGACATTTGAATATACACAAAATTTCCCCACTGCCTCACCCCTAATATGTGCGGGTGGAGGTGAAATCACAATCACAATCTCTACACAAAGCGGCCCCGCCGCCTCACCCCAATATATGCGGGTGGAGGTGTATAACAATCACAATCTCTACACAAAGCGGCCCTGCTGCCTCACCCTATGTGTACGGGTGAAGGTGTATCACAATCATAATCTCTACATAAAGCAGACTCGTTACCTCACCCCAGTATGTGCGGGTGGAGGTGTATCACAATCACATTCACCGCCATGTGTGCGGCTTGGCGTCCGATTACGACCTGATCGGCTATGCCGTATCACTACAATGCCGTGTGGATTGACATCACCTCTGCTAGCAATCATCTCATCCTAATTTAGGTGAATATTCTCATCACATCAATCGCATCCCAAATAAGGGAATAATCACAACGCACCCTACACCGCCGCATGTAATTTTGGGGTTAGGTTATTCCAACCTACCTTTCCTCGGTGACTAACGATACTACCAAAAATATTTTGTGTTGCACAAGGGAAACAATAGTACAAATATATTTTATATTCACCTCATAATATTTCACACTATATATAGCTTCATTTGTACTTTGAACCGTTCACAACATCATTATTTCCTTGGTTCTCTTGGCCATACTTACGATTCTTCATTCATCGCACGTTGACCTTATTTCATATTCCACATTTTTTATTTCTTTACTTTCAAGAATCACCATAATCAGCATACACACAGAGTATTCTGGAAATAATCACTTTAAGCTCATTAGTAATGAAGGCTTTAACCACAATGGATTTTTTCCCAAAGTGTGGAGCAAAGTGACTAGCAATTAAAGCACAAGTTAAAATCATAAACGAGCAATATGCCATCTATCCTTGAAATACTTTTTTTCGAAAAGGGCAATACACAATTTCAACACAATAGTATGTATTTAACTTAAATCACATTGAAAATATTTATAAAGGAGAGCATGATGATTTACGATTAAAACATGACTTCAAATCAAATGCACTAGTTACAACAACCATGGCCACATTTTATATATCACTCTCAATTCTTTCACTTTTGAGCATACTTATAGAACGTAATCAATAATAACACTTTGAAATCGAGATTTGATATGTATATGAACAATAAGAGTCTTAGCACAACCGACACATTGGTCACGTTTGAATACATCCCCGAAGGAGAGCACAATACATTAGGAGCATTATGTACACATTTATGGTATATATCTTTCAACACAAGCTTATTCGGAATAGTAAAATTTATAAGGAATAACCCTGAACATGGGAACTAGGAACTTGGGCAAACCACACTTGAAACTTACGGGGACATCGCAGAATTCGATTCTAAAAGAGAAGTTTAGCCAACATACCTCAAATTCACCCATTAGCGATATTACAGTGATTCACTACACTAAGCAACTTCAATATACAATAACAACATCCAATGGAATCAACATTAGTAGCAATTTCCACAATTTTGGTCATATATGCACTTTATCAAACACCTAGTAGGCATAAATCTCTACAACCTTAACCATGAATTTGTTCATCCAAATACCACCATTTTTACAAATACTCTATCTCACTATCATCCTTAAATATTTTATAACTTCCAACATCACATGCATATCCAATCATCCACACCCAACCGACAAATTCCACTATATAACCATCCCTCAATTTCTACATTGGCTATGAACTTAAATTGGGAACATAGGGCTTCAAATCATTATACCATAAGTTCCAATACTTAATTCACACCCACATGATCATGATAAATCCATGCATGTAAGTTTAGGAGTGAAGATATACCTTTTGGAAGAAATCTTGCAAAAGCCTCCTTTGAGTTCTTGAAGAAATTTCTTGAAAATCTAGCTATTTTATGTGTAGATTACATCAATATTATTGTGGAAATGATGGAATTTCACACCAAGATAATGAGGATTGATTACCTTAAAGAAGAGAGGAGTTTGTGGTGAGTGGAGAAGAGCTCCAAAATCCGTCCAAGTGAAATGGGGGAAATGAACCCCCAAGGTGAGTACTTAAAAATGATTCAGGTGGGGGTAGTATTCCAGGTCCAGTGCCAAATTCCTATACGTCACTAGTTTTTCAAAGTTGCTGAGAAGGCTGACATGCCGCAATCCGTGCGTTGCACGGATCTTAGCACGCTCCCAGTTGTTTTTTTTCATTTCTTGCTTCTCCACTCACCCTCATTTGATACCTTGCTATGATATAAACCCGAATTGACTTTCAAACCTTCATATAAGCATGAAACCTTGTTTACATAGTAACATCCCTGTCCATGGCCACCGCGGCACGCAAAACAAAAAAATGGAGATCTCGAGATGCACTATAAGTCCTTAAACTTCTCGAAAATATTGAGGGTCTTAAAACCACGTTGAATCAAAATCCATTGGGAAAATACTTTTATATTGAGAGAGTTATACTTGACTAAAGTCAAGGGTGCATGACTTAGGACATCCTATTCCACCTTACATTTCCCACTTTCTCCAACCAATTTTTTTTCACTTTTAAACTTCACTAACATGATTCAAAAAACTTCCCTCATAAATTTCCATGACCAAATTATATCTCTGTAGGCATCCTTTGGCACTCAAAAATGTCATCTCCATTCACCATTGGTTAACTTTAAATTCTTAAATCATTAAAGAAAATTTATGGGGCCTTACATCCTCCCCCTCTTAGAATCATTCATCCTTGAATGAGGGTTAGAGTCCGCCGTAGAGGCCGGATATGACTTAACTCTTCATCCACACACCAAGAGCTCCAAATTTGGCTAACTCCCCAAATTTCTAAAACTTTTGACAGAGTTTCCCTTGCATTGGGCATATCCACCGGTTAGAGAAACACCCAAACCACTCCTAACAATGCGTCTGCAACTCAACAAGCATCACAATATACATCAATAAAACCAATCTTAACATTACACGCATTACATTACCAACAGTGGTATCCTCACATGAACTATACATATTTAAATCATAACACATAGAAAGTATCTTTTGAGCCACAACCATTTGGCTATACAAAAAAGTGAGAATATTTCCTTCCACAACACTCTTGGCCTTCGGGGTGACCTTCTCGACTTACAGACTCTGCCATAGCACTTTAACTGAGGCGATCTTAACTTCTAGACTAGTCTAACAAGAATGACAATTAGGTACTACTCATAAGTGTCACGACCCTAAAACTGACCTGGTCATGATGGCGCCTATCGTGAAACTAAGCCAACCAACACAAACACCAAAACCAACCATAAGTTCATAATAAGTCATTTAAAACTATTTAATTGGCTAAAATACCATATATAAGTTCAAATAGCGCGGAAAATATATAACACAGCCCGACATCGGGGTGTCACCAGTCATGAGCAACTACAACTCGTCCAAGAATAAGAAAAAAAGACACATAGTCTGGAAATAATGCTAATACAAAGCTAAATAAGATAGGAAGGAGAAGCACTGGGTTGCGAACGCCAAACAACTACCTAGTAAACTTCGGAGGCTTGTTGGAAGACTAATCAGCACTCGCTATCGCGACCCAAGACTCCTGGATCTGCACACAAGGTACATGGAGTAATGCGAGTATGCCAACTTAGTAAGTAATAAAAGTAAAGGTAGCTGAGTAGTAAGAAAACACGTAAGCCACGTCAAGATGCTACAACAAAATAGTATAAGTCTAGAACAATGCAGTAAAACAATAAAACTCGTCAAAACAACTCAGTTCAGTAAGAACCCTTTAAAACATCTTTCAATAGTTTCAAACGAGTGATGAAAACAATGAGTAAAAGGATAGAAACATAAACAACCCCTCGGGCAAAATATCATCAGAAACCAGCCCCTCGGGCTACCTCACAGTCACTTGTAATCAGCCCATCGGGCAATAACATGAAACAATAATAGCCCCTCGGGCAATATCACATCTCAAACTAGGTACCCATGCTCACTATGGGTATTCAGACTTCGAAGGGGCTCTTACTGCCCAAGCGCTATCACAAGCCATCTCATGGCATAACAAATCAGGCCATCGGCCTCTCATATATCACAATCAGTACACATGCTGTGGCGTGCAACCCGATCTCATGATATCCTCATAGTATAGGCCCTCGGCCTCACTCAGTCAAAAATCTCTCAAACCCCTCGGGCAACGATAACACATGATGCTCTGCCCAAAATATCATTTAAAAATATTAAAAACGAAGCAAATACAGTTGAGTTATGAAAACAGTAGAATACAACATGACTGAGTTCAATTATGAAGTCAAAATAGTGAGGAATAGCAGTAAAAAAATTCCCCTAAGGGTCCAAAACAGTTGGCATGAGGCCCAAATATGGAATTCTGTCCAAAACATGGTAATACTTTCCAAAACACAATGATATCAAACAGTTTCAGTTAAATACGCGACTTAATAGTCATACGGTACGAACTAAGTCACAATCCCTAATGGTGAACGACCCCACTCTCTTCATCTAGCGTGTGCGTCACCTCAAAATAGCACAACGATGTATAATTCGGAGTTTCATACCCTCAGGACAACATTAACAATTATTACTTACCTCAATCCAGTCCAAATTCTAGCCCGTGATGCCTTTGCCTCTCGACTTGACCTTCGAATGCTCCAAATCTAACCAAAAACAGACTCATACCATCAAAATATGCTAAGGGAACAAAGCCCACTCGAAAATAACCAATTTACACCAAGAATCCTGAAATTGGACAAACTCGACCCTCGTGCCCACGTCTTAGATTTCGATAAAAATCACAAAACTAGAATCCTTACACTCTCACGAGTTCATACATACCAAATACATCAAAATCCGACCACAAACGACCCCTCAAATCCCTAAATCAAGGTCTCCAATTCCAAGCCCTAGTTCTCCAATTTTAACCCTTAATTTCAAGCCTTATTAGTGAAATAAAACCATAGAAATGAGTTTTAGTTCCAAGAGTCTTACCTCCACGAAGTTCCCTTGAATTCCCTTTTCAAAATCTCCCAAAAAGCTTCAATTCCGGATAAAAATGGTGAAAAACAACCCAAATTCGCGAGGGGGGGGGGTTTATATACTTTCTAGCCTAGGGATACCGCACCTGCGGCCCATTTCATGCTTTTGTGGTACCGCTTTTGCGGTCAAACAACCGCTTCTGCGGTTTTCACTCAAGTCCTCTTGGGCCACATCTGTGTCCAGGAACCGCACCTGCGATCCCGCAAATACGCCCAATGCACCGCATCTGCGGCCAAACCCCAACTGATCCAAATCCGCTTCTGCGGCCACCTCCCCCCATCTGCGGCATCGCACCTGCGGTCCCCAATCCGCAGGTGCGGAAACAACAGGAGCAGATAATTCTGCAGCTATTCCAACAATTCAAACTCTCTGTCAATCATCCAAAACCATCCCGAGGCCCTCGGGACCTCCACCAAACATGCCAACAAGTCACATAACACCAATAAAACTTGTTCCAATCTTCGAAACACTCAAAACAACATCAAAAAATCAAATCATTTGGATTCAAGCCTAAAAAGTTCCAAAACTTCCAAATTCCGTTTTCGACCAAAAAGTCTATCAAACCTCGTCCGAATGACCTGAATTTTTTGCATACATGTCCCAAATGACTCAACGGACCTACTCCAATTTCCGGAATTCCATTCCGACCCCTATATCAAAATCTCTGCTACCAACCGGAAAATGCAAAAATTTCAATTTAGCCAATTAAAGCCTAAATCTACTGCGGACCTCCAAAATACATTCCGATCACGCTTCTAAGTCCCAAATAACCTCCCGAACCTATCCGAAACATAAAAACCAAATTCCGAGATTGTTTAATCACAAGTCAACTTCCACTTGACTTTTCCAATTAAAAGGCCAACTTAAGAGACTAAGCGTCTCATTTTTCTACAAAACCACTCCGAACCCGAACTAACCAACATGATACGATGAAATATAGATGAACAACATATAAAGAAGCAGAAATAGGGAAAATGGAGCGGTAACTCATGAAACGACTGGTCGGGTCGTTACATCCCCCTCTTAAACAAACGTTCACCCTCGAACGAGTCAAGAAACATACCTGAAGCTCGGTCTCCTAGGTAGCCTCCTCCACGGGCCGACCTCTCCACTGCACATTCACTGAATCTATATCCTTTGATCTCAACTTTCAAACCTGACGCTCCAAAATAGCCACTGGCTCCACATCATAAGTCAAATCACCATCTAACTGAACTGTGCTGAAATCTAAAACATGAGACAGATCGCCAATATACTTTCGGAGAATAGAAACATGAAATACCGAATGCACACTCGACAAGATGGGTGGCAAAGCAAGCTTATACTCTACCTCCCCAATCCTCTAAAGCACCTCAAAAGGCCCAATGAATCGAGGACTCAATTTACCCTTCTTCCCAAATCTCATAACACCCTTCATGGGTGAAACCTTCAGTAAAACCTTCTCCCAACCATGTAGGACACATCCCGAACCTTCTTGTCAGCATAACTCTTTTGTCTCGATTGCACTGTACGAAGACGCTCCTAAATCACCTTCACCTTGTTCAAAGTATCCTGCACCAAGTCTGTACCCAATAGTCTAGCCTCACCCGGCTCAAATCAACAACCCGGAGATCTACACTGTCTCCTATACAAAGCCTCATATGGAGCCATCTGAATACTAAACTGATAACTGTTGCTATAAGCAAACTCTGCGAGCGGTAAAAACTGATCCCATGACCCTCCAAAATCAATGACACAAGTGCACAACATATCCTCCAATATCTGAATAGTGTGCTCGGACTGCCCGTCCGTCTGAGGGTTAAAGGTTGTGCTCAACTCTACCTGAGTACCAAACTCTCTCTGCACAGCTCTCCAAAACTGCAAAGTAAACTGGGTACCTCTATCTGAAATGATGGAAACTAGGACACCATGCAAACGAACAATCTCTCGGATATAGATCTCTGCCAACCGCTCTGAAGAATAGGTAGTACACACAGGAATAAAGTGCGCAGACTTGGTCAGCCGATCCACAATCACCCAAATAACATCGAACTTCTTCAAAGTCCGTGGGAGTCCAACTACAAAATCCATGGTGATATGCTCCCACTTCCACTTTGGAATATCCATATTCTAAAGCAAGCCACCCGGTCACTAATGCTCATATTTCACCTGCTGACAATTGAGACACCGAGCTATAAATCCCACAATATCCTTCTTCATTCTCCTCCACTAATAATGTTGTCTTTGATCCTAATACATTTTCACGGCACTAGGATGGATGGAATACCGCGAGCTATGGGCCTCCTCTAGAATCAACTCCCGAAGCCCATCTACATTGGGCACGCATATCCGGCCCTGCATCCTCAACACCCATCATCACCAATGGTCACATCTCTGGCATCGTTGTGCTGAACTCTGTCCTTAAGGACAAGCAAATGAGGATTATCATACCGGCGCTCTTTGATGCGATCAAATAAGGAAGATCGAGAAATCACATAAGACAATACCCGAATGGGCTCCGAAATATCCAATCTCACAAATCAAATGGCCAAGGCCTGAACATCAACTACAAGAGGTCTCTCCCCAACAGGAGTATACTCCAAACTCCCCATACTCACCACCTTCCTATTCAAAGCATCGGCCACTACATTGGCCTTCCCCGGATGGTACAAGATAGTAATATCATAATCCTTTAGCAGCTCCAACCATCTCCGTTGCCTCAAATTGAGATCCTTCTGCTTGAATAAGTGCTGGAGGCTACGATGATCAGTAAACACCTCACAAGACACATCATAAAGATAATGCCTCCAAATCTTCAATACGTGAACAATGGCAACCAACTCTAAATCATGAATAGGATAGTTCTTCTCATGAGGCTTCAACTGACGAGAAGCATAAGAAATAACTCTACCCTCCTGCATCAACACACACCCAATACGAACTCTCAAAGCATCACAATACACGGTATAGGAACCTGAAACTGATGGCAAAACTAACACTGGAGCTATGGTCAAGGCAGTCTTGAGCTTCTGAAAGCTCTCCTCACACTCATTCGACCACCTGAATGGAGCACCCTTTTGAGTTAACTTGGTCACGGGTGATGCAATAGATGAAAATCCCTGAACAAACCGACGGTAATAACCCGCCAAACCAAGAAAACTGTGAATCTCTGTGGCTGAGGACGGTCTAAGCCAACTCTGAACTGCCTCTATCTTCTTCGGATCAACCTAAATACCCTCACTAGACACCACGTGCCCCAAGAAAGCCACTGAACCGAGCCAAAACTCACACTTAGAGAACTTTGCATAAAGCTTCTCCTCCCTCAATCTCTGCAACACAACTCTCAAATGATCCTCTTACTCCTCCTGACTACGCGAGTACACCAGAATATCATCAATGAAAATAATGACAAACGAGTGGAGATAAGGCCGAAACATGATGTTCATCAAATGCATGAACGATGTTGGGGCATTGGTCAGCCCAAAAGACATCACAAGGAACTCATAATGATCATAAAGGATCCTGAAAGTTGTCTTAAGAATATCCGAGTCCTTGATCTTTAGTTGGTGATACCCTGAACGTAGATCAATCTTGGAGAAAAATCTCACTCCTTGAAGCTGGTCAAATAAATCATAGATACGAGGCAAAAGATACTTGTTCTTGATTGTAACTTTGTTCAACTGCCTGTAATCAATTCACATCCTCATCGTGCCATCCTTCTTCTTCACGAATAGAACAGGCGCATCCCAAGGCGACAAACTAGGCCGAATAAACCCCTTATCAAGGAGTTCCTGAAGCTGCTCCTTCAACTCCGCTGGTGCCATACTATATGGAGGGATTGAAATGGGCTGAGTGCCCGGTACTAGATCAATACCAAAATCAATATCCCTGTCTCATGGCGTGCCCGACAAGTATGCAGGAAACACATCGGGAAAATCCCTCACTACTGGAACACAATAAATACTAGAAGTCTCTATGACATCTCTCACAAAAGCTAAGTATGAAAGACAACCTTTCTCAACCATCCGCTGGGCCTTCAGAAATGAAATCACCCTAATGGGAACAAAATTAGTCGAACCTCGCCACTCAATCCATGGCACACCCAGCATAGCCAATGTCACTGTCTTAGCATGACAATCCAAAATAGCACGACACGGAGATAGCTAATCCATGCCTAATATCACATCAAAGTCCACCATGCAAAGCAACAAAAGGTCCGCTTGGGTCTCCAGACCCCCAATAGTCACCACACACGATCGGTACACACGATCCACAATAATAGTATCACCTACCGGAGTAGATATACGAACAGATAAAACAAGAGACTCATGGGGTGTATCCAAATAACGAGCAAAATATGATGACACATATGAAAAAGTGGAACCGGGATCAAATAACACAGAGGCGTCTCTGTGGCAGAGTGAGACAATACCTGTAATCACAGCATCTAAAGCAATAGCATCAGGTCTAGCCGAAAGTGCATAGAAATGGGCCTCACCACCACTTGATCGACCTCCCCCTCTGGGGCGACCCCTAGCTGACTGTCCTCCACCCCTAGCTGGTTGGGTGGGTGGTGAAGTAACTGGTACTAAAGTCGATAGCTGACTCCTCTGCAAAGATGAACCCCCAAGACGATGCAGACACTGACTCCACATATGACCCAACTCTCTACAGTCATAACAACTCCTTGGTGCTGAAGACGGGGACTGAAGGGAATCTCTAGCACCGGGATGACTAGCAGAAGAACGTGGCATAGAAGAGCCCTGAACTGATGGAGCACAGGACGAACTCTGGGTTGGAAGGGCACTGAATGATGAATGTCCCTGAGGAGAACTATGAGAACTATGGCCCGATGATGCCCCACGATAACCTGGGCAAGCTGACTGAACATGCCTATATGGACGGCCTCTGGTGAAACTGACCCCTATGAGGAGTACCACTGAATCCACCCTGACCACGTGGCCTCTTAGACTACCTCTCAAACCTCTCCTAACCACGAACCATCTCAATCTATCGAGCTATGTCAACAACCTCATCAAAGGTAGCACCAGATACTCTCTCTCTCTAGTCCTTTATAAACCTCCCACCATCTAAGTGCAGCCTCTGAGAACTGGAAAGTAGTGAACGAGACCCTACTGGTCTCCAAAATACCCGCAGTCTGAAGCATCCTATAACACTTGTCCAAAAAACCCTGGGCATTCTCGCCGTCTGCTCTACTGAAAGTCGGAGGCTGAAGTCTATAAACCTCCTAATCCTCTCTCGATCTGTGGGAACCAACCAGATCGCATGACGAGCCAACTTAGAGAACCACATCTCATACTGTGTAACCGATCTATCGCCCTGACAAAGCTGCTCGAACTGCCTGCGCAGCTCCTCTCAGCGAGACTTAGGCACAAACTTCTCCAGGAAGAGAATGGAGAAGCGCTGCCAAGAAAGGTGCGCTGCGTCAACCGGCCTATGCCTCTCGTAAGCCTCCCACTATCTAAGTGTAGCCTCTGAGAACTGGAAAGTAGTGAAAGAGACCCTACTGATCTCCAAAATACCCGTAGTCTGAAGCATCCTCTGACACTTGTCCAAGAAACTATGGGCATCCTCGCCCTCTGCTCCATTGAAAGTCAGAGGCTGAAGTCTACCAAAGCTCTCTAATCTACGTTGCTCGTCCTGTGGCATAACAAGAGTTACATAATGCTGAACAACTGTAACCGACTGGGCTGGAGGTGCCCCCGCTGTCTAAAGTCCCTGTATGACCTGCTCAGGTGTGCGAGCGGCGGGATTGTGAGTGCCTACCCCGGCCTGAGAAGTAGCTGCAACTATAGTAACTGAGACCGCTCGAGCTAGGCCAATGTACACTGATAGAATATAGGCCAGGGCCTTCTAAAGGCATGGAATCATAATAGGCACAGTCGGGTGCCTGAGTTGGTGCTGCTAGAGCATCCACAACTAGGACCTGATCATTAATTGGGGTGGCTGGTGGATCTGCAGGTGCTGCCCTAACTACTGTGCGGGCTACACCCGTGCCCCTACCACGGCCTCGACCGCGTCCTCGGCCTCTAGTGGCCACAACTAGTGGTATTGGTTGTCGTCCAACCTGACCGGTAGCACATGTCCTCATTATCTGTGAGAGAATAGAATAACAGAAGTTTAGTACTAGAATCAAAAAATTCGCACGACAGGAATTCAAGAAAATGAAGTCTTTCCTAAGGTTTTGTAGCCTCCTGAGGATAAATACAGACGTCTCCGCACCGGTCCGCGAGACTCTACTAAACCTGCTTATGAATCGTGAAACCTATGTAACCTAGACTCTAATACCAACTTGTCACAACCCTAAAACTGACCCCCGTCGTGATGGCGCATATCGTGAAATTAGGCCAGCCGACATAAACCCCAAAACCAACCATATGTTCATAATAAGTCATTTAAAACCATTTAATTGGCTAAAATCCCATATATAAGTTTAAACAGTACGAAAAATATATAACACAACCCGACATCGGGGTGTCACCAGCCATGAGCAACTACAACTTGTCCAAAAACAAGAAAAAAAGACACATATTCTGGAAACAATGCTAATACAAAGCTAAATAAGATTAGGAAGGAGAAGCATTGGGTTGCGAATGCAAAACAGCTACCTAGTCAACTTCGGAGGCCTGCTGGAAGACTAATCAGCACTCGCTATCGCGACCCGAGACTCCTGGATCTGCACACAAGGTGCAGGGAGTAATGTGAGTACGCTAACTCAATAAGTAATAAAAGTAAAGGTAGCTGAGCAGTAAGAAAATACTTAATCCACATCAAGATGCTACAACAAAATAGTATAAGTCTAGAACAATGCAGTAAAACAATAAAACTCGTGAAAACAACTCAGTTCAGTAAAAACCCTTTAAAACATCTTTCAATAGATTCAAACGAGTGATGAAAATAATGAGTAAAAGGATAGAAACATAAACAACCTCTCGAGAAAGATATCATCAGAAACTAGCCCCTCGGGCTACCTCACAGTCACTCGTAATCAGCCTTTCGGGCAACAACATGAAACAACAATAGCCCCTCGGGGAATATCACATCTCACATTGGGTACCTGCGCTCACTGGGGGTGTTCAGACTCCAGAGGGGCTCCTACATCCCAAGCGCTATCACAAGCCATCTCGTGGCATAACAAATCAGGCCTTCGGCCTCTCATATATCACAATCAGTACATATGTTGTGGCGCGCAGCCCGATACCATGATATCCTCACAGTACAGTCTCTCAGCCTCACTCTGTCAGAAATCTCTCAAGCCCTTCGAGCAATAGTAACACATGATGCTCAGACCAAAATATCATTTAAAAATATAAAAACGGAGAAAATACGGTGGAGTTATGAAAATAGTAGAATATAGCATGGATGAGTTCAATTATGAAGTCAAAATAGTGAGGAATAGGAGTAAAAAAATCTTCTAAGGGTTCAAAACAGTTGGCACGAGGCCCAAATATGGCATTCAGCCCAAAACATGGTAATACTTTCCAAAACACATGATATCAAACAGTTTTAGTCAAATACGCGACTTAACAGTCATACGGGTTAGACTAAGTCACAATACCCTATGGTGCACGACCCCACGCTCATCAGCTAGCGTGTGCGTCACCTCAAAATAGCACAACGATGTGAAATCCGGGGTTTTATACCCTCAGGACAATATTTACAATCATTACTTACCTCAATCCAGTCCAAACTCTAGCCTGTGATGCCTTTGCCTCTCGACTCGGCCTCCAAATGCTCCAAATCTAACCAAAAATAGATTCATAATGTCAAAATATGCTAAGGGAACAAAGCCCACTCAAAATAACCAATTTACACCAAGAATCCGAAATTAGTCAAACCCGACCCCCGGGCCCACGTCTCGAATTCCGATAAAAATCACAACAATAAAATCCTTACACTCTCATGAGTTTAGATACCAAATACATCAAAATCCGACCACAAACGACCCCTCAAATCCCTAAATCCATGTCTCCAATTCCAAGCCCTAGTTCTCCAATTTTTAACCCTTAATTTTTCCATTAATTTCAAGCCTAATCAGTGAAATAACACCATAGAAACGAGTTTTAGTTCCAAGAGTCTTACCTCCACGAAGTTCCCTTGAATTCCCTCTTTAAAATCTCCCAAAAAGCTTCAATCCCGGATAAAAATGGTGAAAAACAACCCAAATTTTGCAAAGGGGAACTTACATATATTCTTTCTGGCCCAGGGATACCGCATCTGTGACCCTTTTCATGCTTCTGTGGTTTTCACTTAAGTCCTCTAGGGCCGCATTTGCGTCCAGGAACCGCACCTGCAGTCCCGCAGATGTGCCCAATGCACCGCATCTGTGGCCAAGCCCCAACTGATCCAAATTTGCTTTTGTGGCCTCCTCCCCGCATTTGCAGCGTTGCACCTGCGGTCCCCAATCCACAGGTGTGGAAACAACAGGAGCAGAAAATTTTGCAACTATTTCAACAATTCAAATTCTCCGTCAACCATCCAAAACCATCCCGAGGCCCTCGGGACCTCAACCAGACACGTTAACAAGTCACATAACACCATTAAAACTTGTTCCAATCTTTGGAACACTCAAAACAACATCAAAATATCAAATCATCATCGGATTCAAGCCTAAGAAGTTCCAAAACTTCCAAATTCCGCTTTCGACCACAAAGTCTATCAAACCTCGTCTGAATGACCTAAATTTTTTGCACACCTCGCAATTGATACAACATACCTACTCCAATTTCCAGAATTCTATTCCGACCCCTATATCAAAATCTCTGCTACCAACCGGAAAATGCCAAAATTTCAATTTCACTAATTCAAGCCTAAATCTACTCCGGACCTCCAAAATACATTCCGATCATGCTCCTAAGTCCCAAATCACCTTTCGAAGCTATCCGAATCATAAAAACCAAATTCCGAGATCATTTACTCATAAGTCAACTTTCGGTTGACTTTTCTAACTAAAAGGCCAACTTAAGAGACTAAGCATCTCATTTCTCTACAAAATCGCTCCGAACCCGAACTAACCAATAAGCGAATTATCCTTTAACTTCACCTTCAATAGATTCCACCGGAACGATAGACAAAGGATTTCCAACTACCTTCTTGGACATAGACACATGAAACACTGGGTGCATCGAGAACAACGATGGGGGGCATCATATGCACAGGTTGGCCTATTTCCCTCAAGATTCCATAAGGCCAAATGTGCACTTCACCTACTTTACTTTTATTAACAATTCACATAATATATTCATGGAGGAAATCTTGAGAATAACCTATTCACTTTCTTCAACTCTTAATCCCTACGTCGAACACTCAAATTAAACCTTTGGCGACCTTCAACAATTATTAAATGATGCGCTAGAATGAATGTGACCATAGAGTTTCCTACCCATTATGTTTGATCATGGAATGATGTTTCTTCTTTGATATGTTTGAACCTTCAACCCTGCATAGATTTAATACAAAGAGGAGTATCGGGGTTTGAGATTGAGCTGGAATTATTCAAAAATCCATCAATATATCGAGAAGGGCATTTCAGGAGGTTATATCCTAAGAGACATGAAGGTTACTACTAATAGTGGTGACATGGTTAATCATCATAATGACATCATTAGTTAGAAAGGTTATAATGGGTAATATGATGCTCTGGGGAGAAAGACAAATAACTCCTATCTACCCAAGGATGTGGAACATTAAGGATAGTAAAATCTCCGCACATGACAATGACAAAGTCAATAATTTTAGAAGCTGAGTGTTTAAAGATAACAGAACCTAGGGAGATACTATAAAATAATCATGGAAGGTTTGCAGATGTTCATAATGAGTTCGCCACGGGTCTTATGACTTTAAAAGTACCTAGATGCTAATGAAAGATATGAAAACATGAGAAGCAGACGTGATGCTGTGATAACCCTAAAGGTGCATTTGGTGTTGACAGAGAGCCTATTAAGGGTCCTTATGAGAAAAGAATTGTTATGGAAACATATAGAAGGACACGATCTCTCATGGTTATCCAACAAGTGTTGGGAAACAAACACAATGAATTTACTAACTAAGGAACACGGTCAGATCATCTTGTAGAGGTGAAAATAGAATGAACACTTATTGTGATCTAGACACGTTTTTGCTATAATAACTCTTAAGTTACAAGAACAGGCCACGTCACGGGAAGCTATATAATACTATGGACAAAGTGCGTTACTTACTTAGGTATGATCTAGGTGGACATGAAAGTTATACTAAGATGGGCAAACACAAGATCTTCCTATGACAGATGTGTGATGATCTCAAATTTCAGAGAGACTTTACGTAGACAATTGACTATCTCGATTGACATGTACACATATGATAGGTGCTGAGACATTCTCTTATGTTGCTAGACAGTGAAAAGGATTTATGATAATGTTCACAAAGGGAGTAAAGTGACTGTCCAACTGTGGGAGTCACATGCACAGGAGAAAGAGAGTGGCTCAAGAAAGGTCTCGACACTAGGCGACCTTGCATTAGATTCGATTCCATGTAGGTAAATATTATGATAGTGCGTGCACAAGTACAAGTGAGAAGAGGTTATCTATTTTGATTAGAAGGTTATATAAGAAATTCATCAGGTATAGTCCTTTTTGGAAAATTTAGGGAAGCAAGTGGGAAGTATTAACTTAGGGTTATAACTCATTTCCAGGAAGTCATTATAGAACTCAATTCCCCAAAAGGTGGTAAAGAAGAAATTTGTGATACAGAGGCTTCACAAATAATGAATCTTGTTCAAAGAGTAGATACATGTAGTGTTTTCTGATTCAGATTCTTGTTAAGACCATATTTACGCAGGCTCTCAATATAAATGTACATATAGAACAAGGAAAAGTATGTGGTGTTTTGGATGACTTACTTGGTAACTTTAGATTGACGGGGCAGTGCCTTAACTGATTCCCCTCGACTCCACATCCATAACATACATTGGTACCATAGTGACATACCTCCGAATGACATCTCCTACACTTCACGCAATGAGGATGAGGTCCACTAAACTGATTCGCCCCACTGACCTGATATTTACCCTTTTTGCATACATAAAAAACATCTCCATTATCCTTCCTCCAGGCCCCCATGGCGGAAGTACCAATCCCTGTACCGGTTTGTTGTGTAGGCCTTTGGAATTTCCCAAATCTGCCACCCCTAACATGCTGCTGAGCATACTCACAACACGACGCCAAAGGTTCCTTCCTGTATATCGGGTAGACCGTAATGGGTGTACCCAACCTAGGGCATTTGTTCTTCTTGTGCCACCTCTTTCAACAACCATAATATATTTCAAGTGTCATCCAACATGTCCCCAATTGACATTTCTTATAAATCAAACAATTTGGCTCATTGGTACCAACACCCTCTTTCCTTAGCAACAAGTTCTTCCTATCCCTCTACAGCTCGACACATTCTCCCAACGAACTCTTGTGCAATCTCTCCCAGATTCAATGGCGGGGCCATTCCCTCCCAGCTGCTTCGAACTCGTGGATTACTCATCTAAAAAAATGAGACATAGCAAGTAAATTAGCTCCCTATCTTGAGCTCTATCACACGATCTGGAGTATCAAAGAAGGGTGTTATTCCTAAATATCCAAGTAGCCTCCTAATAATAGATATGGTCGACACCACACTGATAAAAGGGACTCTTTTAGACACGCTCCGAGACATCCTAGGACACTTTAAAACCTTAAGCTCTGATACCAAGCTCTTTACAGCCCCAATCTCAGGGAGCGCGACCATTGCTCAACCGAGATACCCAGCTAAGTAAGCCTGCTAGATGCCTTCTTCCTAACCTTGCCCACTAACAAATAAGAATCAGTACAAGTAATAGACATGAGAAGAATCAAGTGTTCCACATTTTTTTCCATTACTCAAGGATTTTGATTTATGATTTACAAAAGATTACAAGTTTATAGATATGATGAAACATGTTTGCCAAATACCGACACTTACTAGTTTAATTTTCAACATCAAACACCACCCACAACCTGTCTTTGGAGCCTCTAAGTATAACAAAAGAGTAGTATGAGTTACTACCGAGACACCCCTTATCCCGAAGTGACTTCCTCAAAGATCCCCCTCCTACCTTGAACCCCGTATTTTCTAAGACGGAGCAGGTCCATATCGACGCCCTTCGTGTAAAGTATGGCATTCCTGCTCATATAGAAATAGTTCCGACGATGAGAGATTATATGGACGTCCACAGACCTGGGTACTGCACTTTCTATGAGTACCCTTTTATGATCGGTTATACTCTTCCTCTCTTCCCCTTAGTGGAAGAATTCTGTAGATTCTACCAAGTATGCCCGACACAACTTTCGCCATATATGCTCAAGGTGCTTTTGCTATTGACCAAGTATGCAGGGTTGGTGGAATGTAGCATTTCTGTCCACCACCTTTTACACCTATTCACGCCTGGCTTCCTTAGGGATACCATGGTGCATTTGAGGCTTCGTGGCACGAAAGGGTTGGTGGCCGGGATGAATGACCGATCAAGCCGCAAGTTTTGGCACAAATACGTCTTTGTCAAGACCGAGCACGTCGTTTATGACTCCGCCAGATTCCCAAAGCGGTGGAACGAGGCTCGTAAGTGTCGTCACTCATTTTGTTCCCCTTTCTTCAGTATTCACTGTAAGTTTATTTGCTTGCCATTTTGCAGCTATGGGCCATTTGCCACGCCCTATTACAGATATCAGGGATTGGGTAGCCCGTCTGTTTCCTCATGCAGTGGAAACTCGAACTTGGCCCGCCTTCGTGAAGCGTTACGGCCCTAAATTTCCCTCTAGTAAATGTCTTACTTACTGCTTCGTTGGTCGTGTGACCTTATTTAATAGTACGACCCTTTGTGATGACAGGTCGAGAAGCTTCCAGGCAAAGGACGTCAGTCCCCGCCTTTCGACAAGTCGTTGCTACTACGGATACGCAGTTTGTATTAAGTGAGTCTTTTCAAGAGGGTCGTCTTTAACCTATTCAATTGGGAGATTCGTCTCGAGTCGTGGACGCGAGGAAAGAGGCTTCTTCGGTACCGACCTCACATCCTTTGGATGAATCCTCTAATGGGGACGAGCTGTTGCCGAGGAAAAGAAGGAGGCTGGAGCTTGGGAAGGGCGTCTACGGATGCTGATAGAAGTAGGGCGTCCCAGACAGCCCCTGCGCCCGTATTCATAGCCGACGCCATTTTGTCGGGGAGATCTCCCCAAGTGGAAGGAGTTTGCCCAGGAGCTGGTTCAGTGCACTCTGTTGAGGGTGGTGCATCGTCCAATGTTGGAGGGCATCGTGTTGAGGGTGGCGGTTCGTGTTCGGATATTGATCTAGAGGATGTTAATGAGTTCGTGAGGCCAAATATACCTTATTGGAAAGAACTTGTTGCGCTTTAACCTGCGTTTCTCAGAAGTTGAGGCATTACCTGCTGGCCTACACCACCTACCTCATTACCAGATTGGATCCTTTAAAGTACATATTCCAGAAACCAATGCCCACTGGGTGGTTAGCAAAGTGGCAGATCCTGCTCACTGAATTTGACATAGTCTACATCACTCGCACGGCAATGAAAGCCCAGGCATTAGCAGATCATTTGGCTGAAAACCCAGTTGATGATGAATACCAACCTTTGAACACCTACTTCCCTGATGAAGAGGTAAATTCAGTTGAGGCAATATCCGAGGACATCAATGCTTGGAAAATGTTCTTTGATGGAGCGGTAAATGCAAAAGGCATTGGAATTGGGGCAATCTTGATCTTACCCACTGGTCAACATTATCCAGCCACAGCTAGGCTTCAATTTTTCAGCACAAACAACACTGCCAAGTGTGAAGCTTGCATTATGGGTATGAACATGGCAATCAACCAAGATGTCGAAGAGCTAGTAATCATGGGAGACTCAGATTTGATTATCCGACAAGCTCAAGGAGAATGGGAAACCCGAGACGTCAAGCTTATTCCTTATAAGCAACATGTGGAAGAACTTGGCAAACGATTCAAGTCGATAGAGTTCAGGTACATCCCTCGTTGCCACAATGAACTAGCTGATGCACTTGCCACTTTAGCCTCAATGTTGCCATACCCAAGCAATGCCCGCATTGATCCCTTAGAAATCCAAATCAGGGAAAGACACGGCTACTGTAATACGGTTGAGGCAGAACCAAATGTTCAGCCATGGTATCATGACATTAAAAGATTTTTGAAAACCAAAGAATACCCCGAGCAAGCCAGTGGAGACCAAAAGAGAACCATTAGATGGCACGCAAGTGGTTTCTTCTAGAGCGGTGATGTTTTGTATAAAAGAACTCCGGATCTCAACTTGTTAAGATGTGTTGATACCGAGGAAGCTAGGAGAATCATGTATGAAGTGCACGCAGGAGTGTGCGGACCCCACATGCACGGGTATGTTTTGGCAAAGAAAATCCTCCGAGCAGGCTACTACTGGATGACCATGGAAAGAGACTGCTTCAGTTTTGTTCGGAAGTGTCATCAGTGTCAAGTGCACGGTGATTTGATTCATGCACCTCCCACGGAATTGCATCCCATGTCAGTGCCCTGGCCATTCGTTGTCTGGGGCATGGACGTTATTGGGCCAATAGAGCCAAAAGCCTCAAATGGGCACAGATTCATACTGGTTGCCATCGACTTTTACTAAATGGGTTAAAGCAATCACTCTCAAATCCGTCACCAAGAAAGCTGTGGTAGATTTTGTGCACTCCAATCTTATCTGCCATTTCGGTACCCCTGCAACTATTATCACGGACGATGTTGCAAACTCGAATAGTCATTTGATGGGAGAGATATGCGAACAATTCAAGATAACGCATCGGAATTCTACTCCCTATCGCCCTAAAGCCAATGGTGTTGTCGAAACGGCAAACAAAAACATCAAAAAGATTTTGAGAAAGATGATCCAAAGTTCCAGGCAGTTGCATGAAAAGTTACCCTTTGCATTGTTGGGCTATCGCACTACTGTGCGCACATCAATCGGATCAACCTCGTATCTTTTGGTTTATGGCACTGAAGTCGTAATACCCGTAGAAGTCGAGATCCCTTCTCTCTGGATCATTATTGAAGCTGAAACCGAAGACAGTAAGTGGGTCAAAACCCGTTTGAACAGTTGACCCTGATTGACAAAAAGTGGATGGCCGCAGTTTGCCACGGGCAGTTGTATCAACAAAGAATGGCCCGTGCCTACAACAAGAAAGTGCGGCCTAGAAATTTTGAAGTGGGGCAACTCATTTTGAGGCGTATTCTTCCCCATCATCAGGAAGCAAAAGGGAAATTTGCTCCCAATTGGAAAGGTCCATACATCATCAGAAAGATATTGCCCAAAGGAGCATTGTACTTGGAATACATTGAAGGAAATGACCCCGAAGCAGCTGTAAATGCAGATGCAGTCAAAATGTACTATGTCTAATCTTTCTACAGTGACAACATTGCCCGATTGGGATGACGAAGGTTTTCATTCTCGCTACCCCAAACACTCCAATTCTTTGCTAACCCATTGAGCAGTTTACTTTTCTTTCATTACCCTCTTTGGAACTCGAAGGTGTCTGTAAAAAATGTTTTCTTGAACTACGTTCGACTTTATTCCGAAAAGATACGTAGGCAGCCTCTCTTTGGGGTTCAGTCACCCCGAAACAAAAATCCAATTTCCCCAAAAAGAGAAACTGTGGCAGATGTTATAATGATTTGGCGATGATCCCGCCCGAACGGTTCCAAAGTTGTAATTCAATCCAAGTTCTTTTTACCCAAACCTGGTTCAAGTCCTTCTGATCAATCGGCAAAAGGTTTTTCAAAATCGGAGAACACGGCTGTTTGGATCCAGTGTAATCAAGATGAGAGAAATAAAATGAGAGAGTCTTGTTGGTGAAAACCCACATTCACCATAAGTCGACGGTAAGTAGAGAAATTAAAAATGAGAGAGTGTTATTGGTGAAAACCCACGGGCACCATAAGTCAACGGTGAGCAGAGAAATTGAAAACGAGAGAGTCTTGTTAGTGAAAACTCGTAAAAGAGCACTATAAGGCGATGGTGAGAAGAGAAATGAGAGAGGTTGATTGGCGAAAACCCGAAAAGGGTGCCGTTGATCGAAAAGAAAGAACCCCTCACCACCACTGGTACTAAAAGGGTCCTGGCAAGTTTCCTCGGTTTAAAAAACACGGGTCGCAATGGGTATGTGGGAAGTCGGATTAGTTGTGTGGATCGGGTATCCAGTCCAAGAAGCATGTCATGTCTATTGAAGTATGCATGCACTCTAGATAAGTCCTTCTTTCCTTCCCGAAAGGGACGCTTCTCCTTAAATTCATTTTCTTGTCTTTGTTTAATTTTCTTTGAATCCCTTTCAGTCTGACCCTGTTCCGAAACTAATACAAAGAAAAAGTGGCAAGTTTGGTTTTACAGGGTTCTGCTTAATAAAAGTCGAGTCCAAAGAAAAGTACCCAGCCTCAGCGTGTGCATCAAATCAATCCCGACTGGCCATGATGGTTGATGCTCTGAAATCAAAATTATTGAAAAGGAAAAGAAAGCCAAAGGCAAAAGCCCTAAAGGTGGAATAAAGTGAAAGGGTCGAAGCCCCACGCGGGCGAGCCGTCATGAAATCTTAAAAGTTGAGTCCCTCGATTTGAAAGATAGATCAATCTTCAGAAAACTACCAAGCAGCAGAGGTTCTCAACAAAGGTTCGGGCTGAGATCGAGTGATCGAGACAATCAAAGCCACAAAACCATCCACCGTTTCAAACTAACAATTGTTCTTTGTTTAAAACTGAAATAGGTGTCACACCTCCTTTTTACCTACACCTTTGGAAGGGTATAAGGGAGTTTTTCTAATTAAAGGACAATCGAAATGGAATTATTTCATTTAAAGATTCAGAGTCGCCACTTGGGATAATTTATGGTGTCCCAAGTCAACGGTTGAAATCCCGAATCGAGGAAAGGATTGACTCTGTTTAACTGTCCGAGAACCAAAAATTCGAGTAAGGAATTCTGTTAACCCGGGAGAAGGTGTTAGGCATTCCCGAGTTTCGTGGTTCTAGCATGGTCGCTTAACTATTATATTCGACTTAATTATCTGATTTTAGAAACACGTTTTAACCTATGATGCCTTTTTAAACTTTTGACCGCTTTTAATCAATTTTAACAGAAGATTGAATGTCGTTTAAAACACGTCTTTGGATCGCGCCACATGAAATGTACCCGCAATCCTAAACATATTTTATTCAACGCTTTAAGATTTGATTTGGGTCACATGAAATGCACACCCGGATTTAGGAAGGTAATATTATTAAAATACGCGCCTAAAGCAACTAACGCATTTGTAACTTTGCGAGGGCCATGGAAAATTCGCTAAATGGCACACCTCGAATTCTAAGGACTAAAATATTAACTAAGCGAGGATCATGCATTTTAAGATTTTATTTGGCATGGCACCTCAATTCCAATTCTAGAAGGGAATTCAAACAAAGTTTTAGAGGGTCATACATTGCTAGAATTATATACTATGGCGCCTCAATTATTAGGGTTTGGCTAGTTGATTAAAGGGCATAATAAGTCCTTGAATCAAATTCACGAGGCCAAATTTAACCGCATTGCAAGGGTGGAGAATCGGTCCAGTCATTAAAGTGGATATGGGCCAGTGACGGCCATTAACACGGAGGCATCAATTCACTGTAAACAAAAATTGCTTTTATTTCCAAATTGCCTTCAAGGCTCTGGACCAAAATTGAGCCCAAACTTAACGAAAGAAAACGACAGCAACATTCAGATCCAATTAACAATAATCATTGACATAAGCAAGAGCAACTTAAACTATTTGAAGTGCAAAAATTCATAAAATTCAGAAAATCTCATATTCAAATCCTCATATCTCATTCAAATTATTATACCAAATAATAACTAAGCATGCCGGATTTTTACCTTGAGCAACACCTTTCAACAGGCTAACCAATCAACTAATACAAGACCAAACTTAGTTATATGTCATTCAAACACTAGTCAACTATTCAAACCAATCAAAGTGTTATTACCATTACCAACTAGGACACTTCTTTCACCCATAGCTATTTTTAACACGACTGATGCCAAACAAGAAAATCAAATCACTCAAAACTTCAGTTTTATGCTGTGACAATCAGCTCATGCTTTATTTACGAGTCAAAACATTTCTAATGGTAAACATTGCAAGCATATATGAAATTGAAGGGAAACGACTAAGACTCATTGTGAACATCTACAGTTCTTGATCAATTTTCAGATTCCAAACTTCAAATGCACTTAAGTGATGTCCATAGTGTTTGAGAATACCTAAAAAATAAAATGACAGAAAAGGAAGAAGATCAGCAATAGCAGGACAGTGTCACCAGCAACAATGGAAATAGTCTCTCAGTAGTTCAAAATCAGTTTTAAAAAACCAAAATCAGACCATCTTCAACCCAGATAAGTACTTGTGATCTTTCAGGAATTAGAGCTAAACCAGGGAAGCGAAGAAAACTGGAAATTCGGACTCCCAGCACAAATTCAGCTCAAAATCAGCTTTCAAAAAACAAATTAAACCAACCTTAACCCTATATGAATCAAAAATTGCTTCAGATATTCAAAACCTCAAGAATTATAGAAAGAAATCCAATGGAACAGTAGTTTTCTATGAAATTCTTAGTCGTTCTTGAGTTTTAGATCTTTTTATCTCCTCTATCTCTTGGGTCTCTTCCCCTCTTCCTTGAAATGCAAGGAAAAGGTGCCTTTATAGGCAAGGAAATAGGGCAGCAATGGAGAATCAAATTTTCATTTTAGTCTTTTTCATGTTTTTATTTTTGCCTAGATATCCCTATTTAGTTTTTAAAGTTTCAAAACAATCCCAAAGTCAGCTTCTAAGAAGTTTCCTAATCAGTTATACAAAGATTCCCCTAAGAAAATACCCAAAACTACCCCATACCCCTATTATTTACAAGTAACCCAGATGGGTATGGGTCAAATTGACCCTGGGATGACCCATTAGGCTGAAACACATTCTCTCTGGTCTTTGGTTCTATCAGCAATCAAATCCCGTCCAATAAAGCCCAAACAAAACAAAACAAAAATTTCAAACCCAACAAAAGGGACTTCAAGAATGAAAAAAGAACAAAGGGAAAGAGATTTAAAACTGAACATGAAAATTGAAACGACAATCAAAAACTTAACACGTCTTAAATAAAAACAAACATGATAGAATGAGCAAAATACACACAATCAAAGGGAAAATTAGCACGGCACATTATGAATATCAAACAACTAATGAAAGAAAAAGAAAGCCTGAATTCAAAGCTTGAACTTCACCTAACTTCATCGGAAGAAAGCTGATTGGAGAAGGGCAAAAGAAAGAGAATAGGACCAGATGGCAAGACAATGAGAATAACCAGAACAAATGAAGGAAACTTACCAACATGAATCGAAAAACCAGTGGAGACCAGGGATATGACCAAACTAATATTGATCTCTCGCTCTTTGTCAAGAATGAAAGAACAATATTTGTTTCACCAAGTCCAGACTTCAAAACTCGCAGAGCAAACAGACCCAAGGTCATGCATGTGAATGGGCTTAACAAAATGATTTCGAACTTTTAGGAGCCGAACCCGGATTCAACATTCGAAGAGCTTGAAGGTGATTCGAGAGTCAAGAGTTTGAGATTGGGAAAGAGAAGATTATGGGGATTCTGGGTGTTATTTCAGGGTGATTTGGGAAAAGTTAGGTTTTGATCTGGTTTTCGATTTAAGATTCAAGACGAACCAGTAGGATTCGAGGGGAGCTATGTCGAAATTTGGAAAGAGGAAGGTGAGGGGGTTCTAGGGTGTTAAGATGGGGATGATTGGAGTGGTCGCCGCCACCTTGAGGCGGTGGAAATAGAGGCGGTGGCGTTAGGGTTTGCAGGTTAGAGTCTATGTGAAAGAGATGATGAAGGGGTAGGGGATGCGTTTGGACACTTTTATACATGGGCAACCTGGCTTCCCAACCATTGGATGAGGAAGACCTCGACGGTCCTAATCTCCCTTAAACGAAACAAGGTCGTTTAGATGGTGAGGGGAGGAGCTCGACCGGGTCAGTGTGACTTTGGGCCGGGTATTGGGGCAATTTGGACGGGTTTCAGGGATGCAGGGGTTTGGGCTTGGAGATAATTCAATTAATTTTGGCCCAAATTCCTTTTCTTCATTTCAATTTTTCAATTTTTCTAATTTCTTCTAAATTAATAATTAAATAAAACCTAAATTAATTCCTAATCAAATTATCCTATCAAATTAAATTAACTAACTCTCAATAATAATTACCACAACTAATTAAATACCAAATTAAAGAAAAACTACCAAAATTCGAAATTAAAAATTTAGAATGCAAAAATAAGTTATTTTTTGTGATTTTTCCATTTTTATAAAACACTAAATTACTAATTAATTCAAGAATGCAAAATTAGATCCTAAATGCAAATGTAGTGTATTTTTTGTATTTTTATGAATTAAATAAAATAAACATGCACAGACAAATGCAAACAATAACAAAAAATGCTACGAAATTGCAAATAATGGAAAAATTTATTTTTCTTGAATCTATGGAAATAATTCATATAGGGAAAAAATCACCTGCTCACAACTGCCCCTCTTTGTTCGGAAATACGAAGAGTTTTCGTGCAAAGATAAAGTGAGCGAATACGAGCAATTTTTGCCCGTTTGAATACTCCGCGAGAAGCATTTTTGAAATATTTGACCACACCCTGCTTCCGAGGTTTCCTACATATCCTTGGCTATAAAGGAATCAGGTCAGTGTAGTTCGGGAAGTTTTGGTAGCTGGGACTACCATAAAGCTGTGATTTCACAGTTGTTGTTGTTGCTGCTACTGCTTACTGAACCCCTTATTATACCATGACAAAATAAAAAGACGCTAGACTAGACTATGATCTATGCATTACAAAATCCTATCTATATCTTCAAAATTGCTCTTTTGGTTCTTGTTGCCTTGTTAACTGGTATTTTCCCGGTGGAATCCCCTTGTTGCCGCCTTGAATTATAATCTGAGATGTTTCCCTTTCTCCGGGTGGACGCCTGATTGCTGAAACTTGAATGTATTCCCTTGTTCTTCAGGTAGGCTCCAGATTGCTGAAACTTGAATATATTCCCTTGTTTTCCAGGTGGGCTCCTGATTGCTAAACTTGAGATGTATTCCCTTGTTCTCCAGGTGGGCACCTGATCGCCAAAAATAAACAAAAACAAAGAAAACTTCTACCCGAGTTTGACATATTACCAAATATCACTAAGAACTTGAAACCCGAAGCTTGGTATTCTCCCTTGTTCTCCAGGTGGGTGCCTGATTACTGAAACTTGAATGTATTCCCTTGTTCTCCAGGTGGGCGCCTGATTACTAAAGCTTGAAATGTATTCCCTTGTTCTCCAGGTGGACGCTTGATTACTGAAGCTTGAAATGTATTCCCTTGTTCTCCAGGTGGGCGCCTGATTACTGAAGCTTGAAATGTATTCCCTTATTCTCCAGGTGGGCGCCTGATTGCTGAATTCGAAATGTATTCCCTTGTTCTCTAGGTGGGCGCCTGATTACTGAACTTGAAAAATGTATTCCCTTGTTCTCCAGGTGGGCGCCTGATTTTCACAAAATAAACCAAACAAAGAAAACATCTGCCCCAGTTTGGCATGTTACCAAACATCAGTAAGAACTTTGAAACTGAAACTTGAACAATACTCTCTTGTTCTTCAGGTGGGTTCCTGATTGCTAAACTTGAAAATGTGTTACCTTGTTCTCCAAGTGGCGCCTGATTGTTGAACTTGAAAAATGTATTCCCTTGTTCTCCAGGTGGGTGCCTGATTACCGAAACTTAAAATGTATTCCCTTGTTCTCCAGGTGGGCGCCTGATTGCTGAACTTGAAATGTATTCCCTTGTTCTCCAGGTGGGCGCCTGATTGCTGAACTTGAAATGTATTCCCTTGTTCTCTAGGTGGACGTCTAATTATCGAAACTAGAAAAATGTATTCCCTTGTTCTCCAAGTGGGCACCTGATTATCGAAACTTGAAATGTATTCCTTTGTTCTCCAAGTGGGTGTTTGATTACTGAAACTTGAATGTATTCCCTTGTTCTCTAGGTGGGCACCTGATTATCGAAACTTGAAAAATGTATTCCCTTGTTCTCTAGGTGGGCGCCTGATTATCGAAACTTGAAATGTATTCCCTTGTTCTCCAGGTGGGCGCCTGATTGCTGAACTTGAAATGTATTCCCTTGTTCTCCATGTGGGTGCCTGATTACTGAAACTTGAATGTATTCCCTTGTTCTCCAGGTGGGCACCTGATTACTGAAGCTTGAAATGTATTCCCTTGTTCTCCAGGTGGGCGCCTGATTACTGAAGCTTGAAAATGTACTCCCTTATTCTCCAAGTGGGTGCCTGATTGCCACAAAATAAACAAAATAAAGAAAACTTCTGCCCCAGTTTGGCATGTTACCAAATATCAGTAAGAACTTAAAAACTGAAACTTGAACTATATTCCCTTGTTCTCCAGGTGAGTGCCTGATTGCTGAACTTGCAATGTATTCCCTTGTTCTCCAGGTGGGCGCCTGATTACCGAAACTTGAAATGTATTCCCTTGTTCTCCAAGTGGGTGCCTGATTACCGAAACTTGAAATGTATTCCCTTGTTCTCCAGGTGGGTGCCTGATTGCTGAACTTGAAATGTATTCCCTTGTTCTCCAGGTGGGCGCCTGATTACCAAAACTTGAAATGTATTCCCTTGTTCTCCAGGTGGGCACCTGATTACCAAAACTTAAAACATATTCCCTTGTTCTCCAGGTGGGCGCCTGATTGTCGAAACTTGAAATGTATTCCCTTGTTCTCCAGGTGGGCGCCTGATTACCAAAACTTGAAACGTATTCCCTTGTTCTTTAGGTGGGCGCCTGATTTTCACAAAATAGACAAAGACAAACAAAGAAAACTTCTGCCCCAGTTTGGTGCTGGGCGCATCTGTGAGTGTTAATTGAATCATGTTACCAAATATCTCTATAAATTTGAAAGCTAAATCCCATTATCCAGGAGGGTCCTGAAAACTCCTAGTTAAATGACGGCTTTAAAAATCAAAATCATATCTTCTAAAGGTGTTACTCCTGCTACATTTTGTTATCTAAGAAAGTTTTAAACTACATCCCATTATCCAGGAGGGTCCTGACAACAAAAAATTAAATCCCATTATCCAGAAGGGTCCTGAAAACTTAAAACTAAATCCCATTATCCAGGCGGGTCCTTCAAATCAAAAGTCAAACCTGTTTAGTGCTTGGCTTTCCCCTGCGGAGGATTTCTCCGAAACAACCAAAATTTCCTGCTCCTATTCCAATCAAAGAGAAATCTTGTCAGTTTAAATGCGGTGGTTAGTTGATGGCATTATTTGCTCAAGGTCTCTCCGCTGTCGCGCTTTGTTTTGACTGGCTTCCCCGAATTGGCTCTGAACCTCTTGACTTTATGATTATCTTTCAAACCCCATGACCTTGGATGACCCGAGTATTCTATACCCAAACCGTTGTGTTACATCTCTGACCCATCTGTTTGAACCTCTGCATTTCCTACGAAATTACCGAACCGTTTCACCGATGGAACTTCCACTGACCTTTATACCCCATTTCACATCATACTACCTCTAGCAATGCCTTGGCCGCCCTGCGCCTTGTGCCACTTTGGAAGTTGGTAGTAAGCTTTGAAATTCCTTTTTTATTTGCTTAAACAAAACTGACATTGGGAACATCTTAGAAAAATAAACCCGAAAGAAATGAAATGCAATGACTTTCAGAGCTAAGGATGAGAAGAATCCAAAACTGGAAGACTATTTGAATGGAAAAAGAAAAAGGGACTTATCTGAGTGGAGTTGCCGACACCAATGATCATAACATGCATTTCGGATTAATCGGCCCAATCTGTCCAACCGATCAACTTTCAGTTGCCATACTTGTTGCCTCGAAATTTCCATAACCTGATTTCTTCATGAAAACCTTGGCCTTGTTCGGCCTACGGTGCCCTGAAGGGTTTTCACCAACAAGCCTCTCTCATTTGTCCATCCCTCAACTCACTTTCGCCTTATGGTGCCCGTGGGGGTTTTCACCAATAAGACTCTCTCATTTTTTATTTCTCTCAGCTCTCGTCGCCTTACGGTGCCCGTGAGGGTTTTCACCAATAAGACTCTCTCATTTTCAATATTTTCTGCTTGGACCAGAGTGTTGCCCTTGATATGAATCACTTCCACTTGCTTGACTTGGCATCTCTCGAAGACTGATCAGAAGGTCTTTCTTTGGACCGTAACGCGGGCTTTTGGATAGGATTAGAAAGAAAGGATATCAAATGCTCAAAACAATTCAAATGGGTTCAAAATTACAACTATCGGAATCAGATTTCTAACAACAACCACAACTTCTGCCCAGTTTCTTGTTTGGGGACTTTTGGGTTTTTATTTTGATGGGACTGAACCGTGAGGCTGCCTACGTATCCTTAAAAGGAATCAGGTCGAACGTAGTTCATGTCATAGAAATTACTTTGTTGTTGTGATTTTCTCTTTTCTCTTTCTTTTCTTTCTCTTTTTGTTGTTTTTCTTCTTTTTTTTTCTTTCTCTTTCCATTCTTTTCTTTCTTTTTTCATTCTTTTCTTTCTCTTTTCTTTTTTTCTTTCTCTTTTTCTCTTCTTCCTTTACTTATCTTTCATGCTTGTGTTTCTGATATTTGCTATTGATTCCGAAAGAGGAGTATGAAAAAAAAATAAGGCTCAAAGGGGGTAACAAAGGCTAAAGTGTTTAGATAGCATAACAAAATGCTTCGTCATTCCAAATCTTCAAAAATATGCCAAGTACAAACAAATATAAATTAACCAGAGAAAATCATACATAGTATCTCTTGACCACATCGGAATTGATGGTCATTTCTAGACACTTGCCTTCTATATCTGTTAAATACAAAGCGCCATTTGACAACACTCTAGTTACGTTGAATGGCCCCTGCCAGTTTGGAGCGAACTTGCCTTTGGCCTCAGCCTGATGTGGAAGGATACGTTTCAATACTAACTGACTCACTTCAAACTTCCGTGGACGTACCTTCTTATTATATGCTCTGGCCATTCTCTGTTGATACAACTGGCCATGACACACTGCTGCTAATCTTTTCTCATCAATCAGACTCAATTGTTCCAAGTGGGTTTTGACCCACTCATCATCATCGATCTCAGCCTCCGCGACAATTCGAAGGGATGAAATTTCCACTTTTGCGGGTATCACTGCTTCGGTGCCATACAACAACAAATAAGGAGTCGCCCCTACTGAAGTACAGACAGTAGTGCGAACCTAGCAATGCAAACGGCAGCTTTTCATGCCACTACCTAGAACCCTCCACCATTTTTCGAAGTATCTTCTTTATATTCTTGTTGGCCGCCTCAACTGCTCCGTTTGCCTTAGGACGGTACGGAGTAGAATTGCGATGTGTAATCTTGAACTGCTGACATACCTCTTTCATCAGATGACTATTGAGATTAGCCCCATTGTCTGTAATGATCACCTTTGGTATCCCAAACTGGCAAATGATATTTGAGTGCACAAAATCAACCACCGCCTTCTTGGTTACAGACTTGAATGTTTTAGCCTCTACCCACTTGGTGAAATAGTCGATGGCCACTAGAATAAACCTGTGCCCATTTGATGTTGATGGCTCAATTGGCCCAATGACATATATGCCCCACGCGACAAAAGGCCATGGTGCAGACATCGTGAGTAATTCAGATGGGGGATAACGAATCAGACCTCCATGCACTTGGCACTGATGACATTTACGCACGAAACTAATATAATCTCGCTCCATAGTGAGCCAATAATAACCTGCTCAGAGAATCTTCTTTGCCAGAACATACCAACTCATATGCGGTCCACAGACTCCATAATGTACTTCGGTCATAACAGCTGTAGCCTGCCTAGCATCTATGCATCTCAGCATCCCAAGGTGTGGAGTCCTTTTGTACATAACCCCTCCACTGAAGAAAAAACCGCTTGCCAACCGCCTAATTGTTCTCTTTTGATCACATGTGGCTTGTACTGGATACACCCCCATCTTGATGTATTCCTTGATATCGTGAAACCAAGGCTCCCCATCGAGCTCTTCTTCCACCACATTATAGTAAGCATGCTAATCGTGGATCTGAATCTGCAAAGGATCCATATGAGCCTTATCGGGATGGTGCAACATTGACGCCAGAGTAGCCAAAGCATCATCGACCTCATTGTGAATCCTTGGAATATGCCTCAACTCTATTGATTGGAACAGTTGATAAAGATCCTGCAAGCATTGTCGGTACGGTATGAGTTTTAAATCTCGTGTTTCCTATTCTCCCTAAATCTGGTGCACCATAAGGTTCGAGTCACCCAAGACCAAGACTTCCTGGACACCCATATCCACAGCTATCCTCAAACCCAAAATGCATGCCTCGTACTCAGCCATGTTGTTAGTACAGTAGAACCAAAGTTGAGCCGTAACAGGGTAGTGATGCCTTGTTTCAGAAACAAGTACCGCTCCTATCCCAATGCCTTTCATGTTAGCAGCACCATCAAAGAAACATTTCCATCCTGGCTTTGCAATTTGTTCCAATTCATCAATGTGCATTACCTCTTCATCAGGGAAATAGGTCTTCAAAGGTTCGTATTCTTCATCCACAGGATTCTTAGCCAAATGATCGGCCAATGCTTGTGCTTTCATCGCAGTCCAAGTCATATAGACAATGTCAAATTCTGTGAGCAAAATCTGCCACTTTGCGAGCCAGCATAGGCTTCTAAAAGATATACTTTAACGGATCCAAACGAGAGATGAGGTAAGTAGTGTAAGATGACAAATAGTGCTTCAACTTCTGTGCCACCCAAGTGAGGGCGCAACACGTCCTCTCAAGATGAGTGTACTTAACCTCGTAAGATGTGAACTTCTTGCTGAGATAATAGATGGCATGCTCCTTCCTTCCAGTAATGTCATGCTGACCCAACACACAACCAAATGAATTGTCCAAGACCATCAAATACAGAATCAAAGGTCTCCCTGGTTCTGGCGGGACCAACACAGGTGGGTTTGACAAGTACCCCTTTATCTTATCAAATGCTTCCTGACATTCATCTATACACTTGACCGCATCATCTTTCTTTAACAATTTGAAGATAGGCTCACAAGTTGCCGTGAGCTGAGCAATAAACCTGTTGATGTAATTCAATCTCCCCAACAGACTCATCACCTCAGTCTTGTTCTTTGGGGGTGGCAATTCCTGGATAGCTTTTATCTTTGACGGGTCTAATTCAATACCTCAGCGGCTGACTATGAATCCCAACAACTTTCCAGACGGAACACCGAACGCGTATTTTGCAGGATTGAGCTTGAGATTGTACCTGCGAAGCCTTTGGAAGAACTTTCTCAGATCTCTGACATGGTCAGACAACTTTCTAGACTTTACAATCACATTATCCACATAAACCTCGATCTCCCTGTGTATCATGTCGTGGAATATGGTCATCATTGCCCTCATGTAGGTTGCCCCAGCATTTTTCAAACCAAATGGCATGACCTGATAGTAGTACATTCCCTATGGCATGATGAATGCCGTCTTTTCTGCATCCTCCTCATCCATTAAGATTTGGTGGTAGCCCGCATAACAATCCACAAAAGAACCAATCTCATGTTTGGCATAATTATCGATCAATATATGAATGTTCGACAATGGAAAGTTATCTTGGGACTTGCCTTGTTGAGATCTCGATAATCAACACACACCCTGGTCTTGCCATCCTTCTTCGGCACAGGCACAACATTGGCTAACCAGGTGGGATACCGGGTGACCCAAATGACCTTGGTCTCAAATTGTTTGGTGACCTCTTCCTTAATCTTCACACTCATATCAGTTTTAAATTTCCTCAGCTTCTGCTTGACAGGGGGAATGCCGGGTCAGTGGGCAATTTGTGAACCACCAAGTCAGTGCTTAGACCTGGCATGTCATCATAGGACCATGCAAAAACATCTTTATACTCGAATAGTGCTTTAATTATCTCCTCTCTGAGTTATAGTTCAAGATGGACACTTATTTTAGTTTCCTGAACATTATCTTAGTCCTCTAAATTGATTGCTTCTGTATCACTCAGGTTAGGCCTGGGTTTTTCTTTAAAATGGCTTAGTTCCCTACTAATCTCTTTAAAGGCCTCACCCTCATCATATTCCGATTCATCGTCACACTCTATTTCTTGAATTATTATTTCAGAATTAGATTGGCTTTTAAGACTGGGTCGGAGATTCCTCATGCATGTCATATCATTGAAGCCAGCATAAAAAGAACTGTACAAGGAAGAAAAGAAAAACAAAAATAAAACTATCAGGAAGGGAAAAAAAGGAAATTGCATTTCATTGAAATTAAAGATAACAAAGTTTATACATCCAAACGGACGGAACATAGAATCTGAATTACAACCCTGGAGTAATACAGATAAACCAAAAGAAAATCAAAGCAAACTACCAAAACTCCTTCCTGGTGGGGAGAGGAGTAGCTTCCCAATTGTTAATCTTCGCACTGGGCCCAACAAATTGCATATCCGCCTTACTCGAACCCTCTCCAGCCTCTAACACGTTCACATTGGCGAATAACCTCTCGAACTTTTCAATCAAATCTCCATCCATATCAATTATTGAACTGGGAACCATCGTTACTGGGCGCTTTCTAGTACCAGGACTGACAAATGATTTGGAAAGATGCGGGACCGGCTTTGGAAGGGTCCATGCCTTTTGTTTCATTTTTCTGGCTCTTCTTATGTCTGCGATTGTGGGCTTGAATCCCAGACCAAATGTATCCAAGTTTTTAGGAAGAGAAACCGGCTATATGACACCTTGCAGAGATGCACCTAAACCCTTGCCCGGTACAAAACCATTTTTCAACATTTCAACGGCTACCATGACTGATGCAACAACTACCCTTGGAGTTGGCACGCACTTCCCTTCTGGAATTTTCTCTACCGATACCGTGTCAAAAACCTGATAAACCCAAAACCCCTTGTCACCTTCAACCTCTATGAGCGGAACAATGGCATCACCGGGAACACACAAATTATCTTCGCCGTGCACAACAATTTCATGTCTATCCCATTCAAACTTGACCATTTGATGCAGAGTAGATGGGTCCGCTTTGGTAGCATTAATCCAGGGTCGACCTAACAGAAGATTGTAAGAAACAGCCATATCGAGCACCTGGAATTCCATAGTAAATTCAACTGGCCCTATTGTAAGCTCAAGCACTATGTCCCCGACTGAATCTTTCCCTCCACCGTCGAATCCCCGAACACAGATATTGTTCTTGTGAATTCTTTCATCCTACACCTTCAACTTGTTCAGAGTGGAGAGAGGGCAAATGTTCACGTTGGAACCATTGTCAATCAGTACCCAAGTTACCATGGAATCTTCGCATTTCACCGTCAGGTAGAGGGCTCTATTATGCTTAGTACCCTCCACGGGCAACTCATCATAGAAAAAGTGATTCTGTTTACCTCAATTATTTTGTTAGCTATCTTTTCCAAGTTACTGAGATTTTGTCAAGAACGTGGGCCTCATTCAAGATCTTCATCAAAGCCCGACGGTGCTCGTCTTAATGGATCAATAATGACAATAATGAAATCTGAGCCGGTGTTTTCCTCAACTGCTCCACAATGGAATAATCCTGCACTTTCATCTTTCTCAAGAACTCCTCTGCTTCTTCCTCAGTCACAGCTTTCTTCGCCAATAGCGGGTTGTCTTTGGAACTTTTAGCTTTTCTCAACTCTTCGGGGGCAAAGCATCTTCCCGATCGAGTCAATCCATGGGTCTCACATACTTCTTCTTTAACTTCTTTCCCTTGTAAGTCACTGTCACTTGTTCATAATTCCACGGGACCGCCCTGCTGTTGACTATTGGTAATTGAGTTACCGGCTTGATGATGACAGGGTCTATGCGGGCACCTTCCACAATTACAACAGGCTTGTTTGCCACTCCTGGCACAACCACTTTCGCTCTTTCATGTTTCCCTGCAACGTCACTTAAGGAACCCTTCTTGACCACCACAGATAGTTCACTATTTGCCCCATTCAACTTGATCGCAGACTTCTCACTTGTTGACTTTTTGAATGGCCTGGCATCACTGGATCGAATCATCATGACAGTTTGCGAAGGCTTCTTAGGCTCCACTTCCTTATGCACTATATCAATCATATTCGTCTCTTGATGAGCTGGCAATGGGTTCTGGTTGATATTAGGTGCCTCCGGAGCTTGGACCTCAATCCGATTAGTATCAATGAGCTCTTGAATAGCTATTTTCAATTGCCAACACTTCTCTATGTCGTGCCTCGGGGCACCAAAATAATATTCGCAACTCACGGAGTGATCAAGATTCCTTGGGGGAGGATTTGGCAATTTTGGTTCAATCGGACTCAGTATACCCAATTGTCTCAACCTGCGGAACAAACTGGTATAGGATTCTCCCAATGGAGTAAAAGTCTTCTTCTTCTTCTGCAACCTCTCATTCTTGGTGGCTTGATTGGGCCGGAAATATGTTCCAAGGGGTGGATAGGCATTTTGTGGAGCTGGGTATGTATTATGTGGGACTAGTGCTCGCCATTGTGCGTAGGCCGAAGGTTGGCTGTATGTTTGGGCATGGTGGACAGAAAAATGAGGGATTGGTGGTGGGTAGTAGTGTTGTGGTGGGCTATATGGGGTATGAGGATAGGTTTGGTGGTGGGGTTGAGGTTGGCTATAGTAATGTGATGGACCCCTAGGTCCGGACCAAGCTCATGAATCAATCGTTGCTATATCCTCTTTCTTCTTCTTTCCAATTACTCCCCCAGTTCCGCTTTGAATGGCCTGAGTGGTTGCCTTGATAGCTGAATAACTCATGATTTTGTTTGTCTTGAACCCTTCTTCTACCATACTGCCCATCTTTACCACTTCATTGAAAGACTTGCCTGTCACTGATACCAGATGACCGTAATAAGTAGGTTCTAAGGCCTGCAGAAAATAATCCACCATTTCACTTTCTTTCATAGGAGGGTCAACCCTTGCTGCCTACTCTCTCCACCTAAAACCATATTCCCTGAAGCTTTCATTGTGCTTTTTCTCAAGTTTTGTCAAAGACAGGCGGTTCGGAATAATTTCAAGATTGTACTGAAAATGGCAGGCGAAGGCTTGGGCCAAATCGTCCCATGTGTACCACCTACTGTGATCTTATCTGGTATACCATTCCAATGCCGATCCACTCAAACTTTGGCTGAAATAGGCCATCAGTAATTCATCTCTTCCGCTTGCCCCTCTCAGCTTGATACAAAATCCTCTTAAGTGTGCTACTGGGTCACCATGTCCGTCGTACAGATCAAACTTAGGCATCTTGAACCCTGCTGGTAACTGAACATTTGGGAACAGACATAAATCCTTATAGGCCACACTTACTTGACCTCCCAACCCCCTCATATCTCTAAACGATTGTTCCAAGCTTTTGACCTTTCTGATCACCTCCTCATGTTCGGGATTTTTGGGTGGCTTCTCGGTCTCTGCCGGGAGATCAAGATGAGAGGTGTAAGAATATGGTTCCAAAACTTTGAAGGTGGGTTCAGGGGGATAATACTGGTTGTCGTGAGTCTGGAACAGAGGTTCATTGGAAGATCGGTGTAATGCAGCAGGTGGAGGTGCCACAAAAATGGGAGTGACTGGTGGAGGAGGGTATGGGACTTGTTTGGGTAGTGGAGCTTGAGAAGTATGGGAAGTGGTGCCATAGCATTGTTGGTAGAGGGGAAAGGCTGGAGATGAGTTCATAGTGGGAGGCTCCTGAGGTTGGGCCGATGGTGGGATATAAGCAGGGTTGGCGGGATAAACCAGTGGTGGATGACCCTTTGCCCAGGCCTGGTACATTTCAGCCATTTGCTGCTTTAACTTATACATCTCTTCCTTCATCGTATTAACATCCAATTCTTCCACCTCTTTTGACGGATCAACAATACTTGCCTCCGGTTCTTGGTTGGCCATGTTCAGCTTGTCTTTTGATCGGGTGTTGTAGGAGTGAGTTGCCAGAATGCCAATCAACTAACCACCTGCCTGGACTCAGTATATCAACAACAACCTTGTTAGTGATTAGGGCTTTAACAAATTGGTAACCGCACATTTCAGGGAATGAATGCACCTAAGCAGTTAACCGTTTCTATTATGCATTTGATCGGTTGCTTGCGTCATCCCGGCTTTTCCTTATTTCCATTTGCAATTTCTCTTTTCCCCCTTTTTCTCTCTTTTCATTCTGGCCTTTGCTTTTTCTTTGTTTTTATCCTCTCATTTCCCTCTTGTTTTGCCATTGTTTCTTTCTCTTGGTTTTCTTATTTCTCTCTCTTTTCTTTTCTTTTTATCTCTTGTTTTTCCTCTCTTTTTTCTTTTTCTTCTCTTTTTTTTTTCTTTTGGTTATGGTCGAATCCTATGGAGATTGCCTACGTATCATGACCCCGCATGAATCAGACCGAGTGTAGTTCTGGGAGATAAGTGTGAAAGTAAATAATAAAACATTTTGGGATTTGCAATTTTCATAAAAAGCAAATGCTTTGATTACAAGGACTAAAAACCAACAGACTCCAAAAGAAACTAATAGACTCTGATGCAAAGATGAAATATAGACTCCGAATATAAACTATCATACTCTAACAAAAGAAAATACAGACTCAAAACAACTGACAGACTCTAACGGAAAAGGAAATACAGACTCAAATGAAAAATCATGAATACATTAATGCTCCTGGCTAGTTCACTTTCTGCTTTGTTCAAATCAAAAATATAGTCACTCACTTTCTGCCTCAGGTTATCTATGAGTTTTTCATCTTTGGCACTTCGGGCGGGGTTTTTTGCCGCTATTTTCATTTTCTGAATTTGGGCTCAAAGGGCCTCATTTTCTTTGGCTAGCTTTTTCTTTTCTCCTTCGTCTGCCGCAGCTTGCAAACTATTCTCGAATTGAAGTTCTCTGACTTGTTTTTCCAATTTGCTTATGGTAACCCTGTACTCATTTTCTTTGGTCAACCAGTCCCATTGCACTTGTGCTCCGTCGGTAAACTATTGGACATGGGGTCTCTTTGCGGGCCTTTCGGGCTCATGATGAACTCGGGATCTTTTACCATACCAAGCGGTGTAACTAGGCTCCACCTCGCCTCTGGATAGATCTCGTACTTGCGTATTAGGCCCTAAGAATCTGTACTGATGCCAAATCCGACGCATTTTTTCTTCTGGGAAGGCGACTTTTGGTTCTAACTCAATGACCTGTCGACTCAAATCTTCATCGTGTGGGATGTTCTGGTATCGGCCTAACTGACGTAGGAATCTATGCGAAGCATAAGGCTGGATACTCTGAAGACCCATCAACAGCAAAAAACACACCTCAGCCGACATATAGATTACTTCACTGACCGAGAGCCACCCGATCGTCCATTCGATCTTGTTTGTAGTCAAAGATCTCAAATGAGCATACCATGCTTCCGTACCATCCGGGAACTCATAACCCTCTACCCGCTTTTTATGTTTTTCGATGCATTCAAGGCCAGTCATACCACAATTCAAGTATCCGGGACGGTGGCAAAGGTGTTCCTCCATCCATAGTTGTAACAGCATATTGCACCCTTCAAAGAACTTCCCTCCTTCTCGACAAAGGGTCAGAGCTCGGTAAATTTCCGCCAAGATTAGCAGCACTATAGTCCCATTTGCTTTTTTCATCAAGAAGTCAGCTATCCCTACAAGCCCAACTCTATGTTCCCGTCTTTTCTGGGGCAAACCAAAATACCCAGGAACGCCATTATAAAAGCTAATCCTCTCCGAGCTTCCCACTTGTCTTGGTTCCCCGCGTGAGTAAGACCGAAATCTGGTGTTTCAAAGCCACAGGGATTCCCGTAACGTCGATACAAAAAGTAGAAGGTACAGAATCCTTTGGCCAAATTTCCGTCTCGGATGTCCCGATTGATGCTTAACAAGTCCAAAAATTTGTGAGGGGTTATTGTTCTCGATGCTACCGGATATTGATTTCTAAGATTCCCCTCGAAGCCGGCATAGCCTGCTATCTCTTCCAGTGTAGGAGTTAACTCGACATCAGCAAAGTGGAATACATTATGTGTTGGGTCCCAAAATGGTATCAAGGCCTTAATTACGTCTTTTCTTGGCTTAACCTTCAAGAGCCCGATAATACCGTCCAACGTTTTTGTCACAACTTTTCTGTTGTCGCCCCCCAAATCATGCCAACACATATGTAACTCCAAAGGGATCTCTTCACAGACTGAGAAAGGTTCATTTTGAATTGTGCTCATCCTGCACATTTATTAAGGTGATTTTAATTAAAAGAAAACTATGACTCATCTTGACTCAAGAAAAATGACCATTTTTTTTCAAAATTTTCACAAAAATATCCAGCCTTGCCAACACGGCCTTTCAGCATTTCGAAAATGAAAATTTTAAGGCTATGTCGGCTAACCAGCCAAAACCTTTAAAAGTGACTAAAAGTGATTGTTCTTGCAAAAACAGCCTTCCGGCGCCCTTTTGAGGGATATTCGGCTATTTCTAGAAGAATGGCATCATCTTACTTTATTTGCAATGAAAATAAAATTTTTATTCTTTTTGGGCTGCTTTTACAAAAGAGAAGTTGGACCCGATGGGGGTTGCCTACGTATCTCACACCCTGTGAGAATCAAACTGGCGTAGTTTGGGCAAATAAAATAAAACCAACTATTTTTCAAAACGAAACCTTTTCCTTTTTTTTCATTTTTCTCAAAAAATTCGGCAGAGTTTCAGTACCATTTGGACATTGGTTTTTCCAAAACAGGTGATTTAACTCACTTAACCCTCACATTGCTATTCTCTTTTTCCAACTTTCTCTCATTATTCAAAAGTCGGTCAGCATGCAAATCCAAATCAAATAAATGTACAGGTAGCAAGTAAGATGCATCAGGATGGTCTTTTCATTCTGTCCTAGATAAACCCAACCCCTGTGTTGAGTCTCCAAAGTCAAATGCACGTGATGCAAGCAAACGTTCCTACTAGGGATCAGGCATGATGTCTTGTTATACTAGATTTAAAACCTAGGTTTATTGTTCTAGACTTGGATTACCCGAGTGGACAACTCGAGCCGAGAGGGGGTAGCGTAAGTAAGATGCATCAGGATGGTCTTTTCATTCTGTCCTAGATAAACCCAACCCCTGTGTTGAGTCTCCAAAGTCAAATGCACGTGATGCAAGCAAACGTTCCTACTAGGGATCAGGCATGATGTCTTGTTATACTAGATTTAAAACCTAGGTTTATTGTTCTAGACTTGGATTACCCGAGTGGACAACTCGAGCCGAGAGGGGGTAGCGTACCGGGAATACAAAAGCTTCACTAGCTTTGCAACTTGTCCGAACCTCATTCTAAAATTTGGGATATGACTCTAATAGAAGAGAAGTCACACGAAGTGCACACTCCTCCATGATTTAGAAGACTCAGAGAGAAGAAGGGTTTCGTAGTAGTTTATATACAGTTCACAGAATATCAAAGCGGTAAAAGCAACACTTAGCACATTAGGCCCAAACATGTAGCAAAATCAGATAATTAATAAAGCCAACTATAACAATTCATCTAAGCTCGAATTCTGAACCTGAACCAGAGATTCTGGGTTTGATCCCCAGTAGAGTCGCCAGAGCTGTCACACCTCCTTTTTTACCTACACCCTTGGAAGGATATAAGGGAGTTTTTCCAATTAAAGGACAATCGAAACGGAATTATTTCATTTAAAGATTCAGAGTCGCCACTTGAGATAATTTATGGTGTCCCAAGTCACCGGTTCAAATCCCGAATCGAGGAAAGGATTGACTCTGTTTAACAGTCCACGAACCAGAAATCCGAGTAAGGAATTCTGTTAACCCGAGAGAAGGTGTTAGGCATTCCCGAGTTTCGTGGTTCTAGCACGGTCGCTTAACTGTTATATTCGGCTTAATTATCTTATTTTAGAAACACATTTTAACCTATGATGCCTTTTTTAAACTTTTGACCGCTTTTAATCAATTTTAACAGAAGATTGAACGCCATTTAAAATACGTCTTTGGATCGCGCCACATGAAATGTACCCACAATCCTAAACATATTTTATTCAACGCTTTAAGATTTGATTTGGGTCACATGAAATTCACACCCGGGTTTAAGAAGATAATATTATTAAAATACGCGCCTAAAGCAACTAACACATTTGCAACTTTGCGAGGGCCATGGAAAATTCGCTAAATGGCACACCTCGAATTCTAAGGACTAAAGTATTAACTAAGCAAGGATCATGCATTTTAAGATTTTATTTGGCACGACATCTCCATTCCAATTCTAGAAGGGAATTCAAACAAAGTTTTAGAGGGCCATACATTGCTAGAATTATATACTATGGCGCCTCAATTATTAGGGTTTGGCTAGTTGATTAAAGGGCATAATAAGTCCTTGAATCAAATTCACGAGGCCAAATTTAACCGCATTGCAAGGGTGTAGAATCGGGCCAGTCATTAGAGTGGATATGGGCCAGCGACGACCATTAACACGGAGGCATCAATTCACTGAACATAAATTACTTTTATTTCTAAATTGCCTTCAAGGCTTTGGACCCAAATTGAGCCCAAACTTAACAAAAGAAAACGACAGCAACGTTTAGATCCAATTAACAATAATCATTGACACAAGCAGAAGTAACTTAAACTATTCGAAGTGCAAAAATTCATAAAATTCAGAACATCTCATATTCAAATCCTCATATCTCATTCAAATTATTGTAACAAATCATAACTAAACATGCCAGACTTTTACCTTGAGCAACACCTTTCAACAGGCTATCCAATCAACTAATACAAGACCAAACTTAATTATATGTCATTCAAACACTAGTCAACTATTCAAACCAATCAAAGTGTTATTACCATTACCAACTATGACACTTCTTTTACCCATAACTATTTTCAACACGACTGATGTCAAACAAGAAAATCAAATCACTCAAAACTTCAGTTTTATGCTGTGACAATCAGCTCATGCTCTATTTACGAGTCAAAACATTTCTAATGGTAAACATTGCAAGCATATATAAAATTGAAGGGAAACGACTAAGACTCATTGTGAACATCTACAATTCTTGATCAATTATTAGATTCCAAACTTCAAATGCACTTTAGTGATGTCCATAGTGTTTGAGAATACCTGGAAAACAAAATGATAGAAAAGGAAGAAGATCAACAATAGCAGGACAGTGTCAACAACAGCAATGGAACAGTAGTCTCTCAGTAGTTCAAAATCAGTTTTAAAAAACCAAAATCAGACCATCTTCAACCCAGATAAGTACTTGTGATCTTTCAGGAATTAGAGCTAAACAAGGGAAGTGAAGAAAACTGAAAATCCGGACTCCCAGCACAAATTCAGCTCAAAATCAGCTTTCAAAAAACAAAATTAAACCAACCTTAACCCCATATGAATCAAAGATTGCTTCAAATATTCAAAACCTCAAGAATTATAGAAAGAAATCCAATGGAACAGTAGTTTTCTATGAAATTCTTAGCCGTTCTTGAGTTTCAGATCTTTTTATCTCCTCTATATCTTGGGTATCTTTCCCTCTTCCTTGAAATGCAAGGAAAAGGTGCCTTTATAGGCAAGGAAATAGGGCAGCAATGGGGAATCAGATTTTCATTTTAGTCCTTTTCATGTTTTCATTTTTGCCTAGATATCGCTATTTAGTTTTCAGAGTTTCAAAACAATCCCAAAGTCAGCTTCTAAGAAGCTTCCTAATCAGTTATACAAAGATTCCCCTAAGCAAATACCCAAAACTATCCCCCATACCCCTATTATTTACAAGTAACCCAAATGGGTATGGGTAAAAATGACCCTGGGATGACCCATTAGACTGAAACCCATTCTCTTTGGTCTTTGGTTCAATCAGCAATCAAATCCCGTCCATTGAAGTCCAAACCAAACAAAAAAAAATTCAAACCCAACAAAAGGGACTTCAAGAATGAAAACAGAACAAAGGGAAAGACATTTAAAACTGAACATGAAAATTGAAATGACAATCAAAAAATTAACACATCTTCAATAAAAACAAACATGATAGAATGAGCAAAATACACACAATCAAAGGGAAAACTAGCACGGCACATTATGAATATCAAACAACTGATGAAAGAAAAAGAAAGCTTGAATTCAAAGCTTGAACTTCACCTAACTTCATCGGAAGAAAGCTGATTGGAGAAGGGCAAAAGAAAGAGAATAGGACCAGATGGCAAGACAATGAGAATAGCCAGAACAAATGAAGGAAACTTACCAACATGAATCAAAAAACCAGTGGAGACCAGGGATATGACCAAACTAATATTGATCCCTCGCTCTTTGTCAAGAACGAAAGAACAATATTTGTTTCACCAAGTCCAGACTTCAAAACTCGCAGAGCAAACAAACCCCAAGGTCATGCATGTGAACAGGCTTAACAAAACAATTTTGAACTTTTAGGGGCCGAACCCGGATTCAACATTCGAAGAGCTTGAAGGTGATTCGAGAGTCAAGAGTTTGAGATTGGGAAAGAGAAGACTATGGGGATTCTGGGGTATTATTTCGGGGTGATTTGGGAAAAGTTAGGTTTTGGTCTAGTTTTCGATTTAAGATTCGAGACGAACCAGTAGGATTCGAGACGAACCAGTAGGATTCGAGGGGAGCTATGCCAAAATTTGGAAAAAGGAAGGTGAGGGGGTTCTAGGATGTTAAGATGGGGATGATTGGAGTGGTCGCCGCCACCTTGAGGCGGTGGAAATGGAGGCGGCGACGTTAGGGTTTGTAGGTTAGAGTCTCTGTGAAAGAGACGATGAGGGGGTAGGGGGTGCGTTTGGACACTTTTATACGTGGGCAACCTGGCTTCCCAACCGTTGGATGAGAAAGACCTCGACGGTCCTGATCTCTCTTAAACGAAACGAGGTCGTTTGGATGGTGAGGGGAGGAGGTGGACCAGGTCAGTGTGACTTTGGGCCGGGTATTGGGGCAATTTGGACGGGTTTCAGGGGTGCAGGGGTTTGGGTTTGGAGATATTAATTTTGGCCCAAATTCCTTTTCTTCATTTCAATTATTCAATTTTTTTAATTTCTTCTAAATTAATAATTAAAATAAAATCTAAATTAATTCCTAATCAAATTATCGTATCAAATTAAATTAACTAACTCTCAATAATAATTACCACAATTAATTAAATACCAAATTAAAGAAAAACTACCAAAATTCGAAACTAAAAATTTAGAATGCAAAAATAAGTTATTTTTTGTGATTTTTCCATTTTTATAAAACACTAAATTACTAATTAATTCAAGAATGCAAAATTAGATCCTAAATGCAAATGCAGTGTATTTTTTGTATTTTCATGAATTAAATAAAATAAACATGCACCGACAAATGCAAACAATAACAAAAAATGCTACGAAATTGCAAATAATGGAAAAATTTATTTTTCTTGAATCTATGGGAATAATTCATATAGGGCAAAAATCACGTGCTCACAACAGGTGCGGCCCAAGGCAACCGTGCAAAAGCTGGTGCAGCCAAAAGAAAAGCTGTGCAAAAGCTAGAAACAGCTTCGTAGTAACAATCAACCCAAAAGTGAAGTTTTCCTTTAAAGTCCTTTCCCGCATTTTATTGAAATAAAATGAAATGAAAGAATAAAATAAAAAAAATAATAAGAAAATTAAAAAAAATGACGATAGCTTAGTATTCCCAACCACAATCTTTGACACCTTTTTGCCAACATTAGGGCTCAAATCCCTAAGTTGAGTTTTTAGACATAGGGCCTCCATTCCCTAGTCGCCTCTTTACCAACATTAGGGCTCCAATCCCTGAGTTGAGTTTTTAGACATAGGGCCTCCATTCCCTAGTCGTCTTTTGCCAACATTAGGGCTTCAATCCCTAAGTTGAGATTTTAGACATAAGGCCTCCATTTCCTAGTCGCCTTTTGCCAACATTAGGGCTCCAATCCCTGAGTTGAGATTTTTTAGACATAGGGCCTCCATTCCCTAGTCGCCTTTTGCCAACATTAGGGCTCCAATCCCTAAGTTGAGATTTTTTAGACATAGGGCCTCCATCCCCTAGTCGCCTTTTGCCAACGTTAGGGCTCCAATCCCTAAGTTGAGATTTTAGACATAGGACATCCATTCCCTCGTCGCTTTTTGCCAACATTAGGGCTCCAATCCCTGAGTTGAGATTTTTTAGACATAGGGCCTCTATTCCCTAGTCGCCTTTTGCCAACATTAGGGCTCCAATCCCTGAGTTGAGATTTTTAGACATAGGGCCTCCATTCCCTAGTCGCCTTTTGCCAACATTAGGGCTCCAATCCCTGAGTTGAGGTTTTTAGACATAGGGCCTCCATTCCCTAGTCGCCCTTTTTACCAACATTAGGGCTCCAATCCCTGAGTTGAGATTTTTAGATATAGGGCTCCATTCCCTAATCTCTTCCTCCTAATCAGACACAATCTTTATTTTATTGCATTCAAAAAAAAACAAAAAAAAAACAAAAAAAATAGTTTAGATTTTCGTTACAAATAACTCACGATTTTTTTTTGGTGAAAACTGGGGAAGAAAAATTTCGTTCGTTTGTTTATTTTAGTATCTGAGCAGGTTTGACCTCGAGGCACTGGATTCGAGATGACCAAAAGAATGAGTCTCAACCCAAAATAAAGAAAAAGAAGAAAAAGAACAAAAAAAGAAGTGACCTCAAAGTGCTGAAGTGGAGAAGGACGCGAACTACTCAAGATATGATTGAAGTCACAAGCTTCGCATGTCCAGTCTTGATCCAAAGCTGAAGAAAGAACCAACACCTACAGCTAACGAGCATCAAGATTCAGATCGGAGTCTGCAGCAAGACCTAGCCAAGACTCAAGATCAAGCTTCAAGAGATTTATAGATAGGAATCTTGTAACTCGTAGTTGATAGGTTTAGCTAGATTAGCTTCTTATTTTTTTTATTTTGGTGTAATAAGGAGCTCAGCCAGCAGAAACAGCAGCAACAACAGTGAAATCACAATCTCCCGGTAGTCCCAGCTACCAAAACTTCCAGAACTATACTGACCTGATTCCTTTATAGCCAAGGATATGTAGGCAACCTCTGAAGCAAGGTTCGGTCAGACTCATTCAAAAAATGCTTCTCATGGAGTTTCAAAGGGGCAAAAATCCCTCGTAATTGCTCATTTTATCTTTGCTCGAAAAGTCTTTGTGTCTCTGAGCAAAGAGAGGCAGTTGTGAGCACGTGATTTTTGCCATACATGAATTACTCCTACAAAATCTAAGAAAATAGATTTTTGGTTAATTATTTGCCATTTTGTAGATTTTTATTAATTTTTTACATTTTTCTTGCTTGTTTAATTTTTATTCAAATCATAAAAATACCAAAAATATTATGCATTGCATTTAAGATTTATTTTTACACTTTTTAAAGTTAATCCGTAATTACTTGTTTTATAAAATTTGAAAATCAACAAAAAATAGCTCATTTTTACATTTTTGTCTTTAATTTTAGTTTATTGATTTTTTTTCACTTTCAACATAGATTTAAGTAATGTTTATAATTTTTATAATTAGTTGATTACTTCAGTTTCACATTTTTAGATGATTTAAATATTTTAATTAATAGGATTTTAATTAAAAAAAAAGGGGAAAAAGAAAGGGGAATTAGAATTTAAAAGTAATGGGGAAAAGGGGGTTCATTTCGGAAATTGGGCCATTGTTCACCTACCCTAGTCGGCCCAGAAACTTCCCCCTATACAAATTAAATTCCCTAAGCCCAAACACCCTCTTACCCACCTACAGCCCAAAAGGACCCCTTCTCCCACGATCTGCCCCAGCCCAAACCGGGCTGACCCACCAAATGACCCTCTCGTTTGCCCTAAGTATATAACCCCATTTATAACATTTCTCCCAAATTCCCTAACCCTAGACCTAATAACAGAAGCGGCGCCCCTACTATTCCTTCATCTTCTTCGACCCATTCTTCTTTCAAACTCGCCATAACTCGTTTCCGAGTTCACTCATTGGTCCCCCCTCCACGTCACCTTATCCTCAACGGATTTGTCAGAGGAGTACGAATTTTCTCTCCGAAATTGCACGATTTTTGTACAAAAGGACGATTTGTTGGACTAATGGGGGCCGTGGATAGATGTAAATCGATCCATGCATACTATTTGTCCCAAAAATTGTTCAAAAATTGGAATATTTTCGGATATTTTGAGCAGAAGATTCGAGAATTTTCGAGGGTTATATATATGAGGTAAGTCTTCTTTTTCAAGGGAGGAGCAGGAAAAAAAAATAGTGAAAAATTCGGAGAAAAGTTTCAGAAAAATTAGTCCATTTCTAGGTTCTTTGTCGTCATTTTTCCTTCAAGTTTTCTTTTCTTTGTTCTTCTCCAGCCTTCTTTGTCATTTTTTTTTGAAAGATTACATAAGGAAAAAATGGTTTGAGTTTTTTGTTTTCATGTTCGAGCTTCATTTTCCAAAAGAAAATCAGAGAAAAAAGCATAAAAGCATTGTTGGGTTGATTCTGGTTTCTCAATAATGGGTTTGGATCGAGTTGATTCCTGGTTTTCGAAGCTGTAGATTTGCTATTGATTTCGTCTAATTTTGACTGCTGATTTTGCGTTGGCTGGGCTCGATTCATATCTTTCTCTGCCTTTATTTGGTTGTTGCTGATCCTCATCGAGTTTTTGAGCCGACATTTGTGTATTGACTGGGTTTTACTAAGAATTTTGGCAATAACAGGTGCCTTCTATTACTGTTGCCTCTATTGTTGTATCTTATTTGTGGTTAAATGAGAGTTTGATTATTCTGATTGTTTGAGGTCCAAATAGTTGTGACTGTATTTCTGTTTGGGACATTGAAATTATATTGAAGTTAAAAATGGAAGTTTTGAACAAGTTTTATCCGTTAAGTTCTGGGTCCATGAGATTATTCAACCCTTCTGCTAAAAACTGTTAGCTTCAATTGAAAAATACTATGCCTTTTGTTTTTCTCTCTCTTTGGTTATTCAAATGGACGCAGTAGTGTAGTATATGCTAAAGAAAACTGTTAGTTTTTTTTTAATCTTCATTTACATTTTGGTCGAAGGATATGGAGTAAAAGTTTTCTTTTGTGAGAACATGAGAGTTCAAACGTGTTTGGTCCGTTGGTTGCTGTGCAAATATAATAGTATGCTCACACTCAAAGTTTTTCCTTTTTTTTTTTTTTTTGCAATTATCTCCTCATGCATTCTCTTGCCTTATACAATAAATAGCAATAAGGTAGCAGAAGTAGTATTTGGTCAAACATCTTTTCTGGGTCTATTGCGTGCAAACGAATGTCATGTAGTCAATACAATTTGTCTGTTTACAACATAGTTTCCCTCACTGTCCTTTATTTATATAGTTAAAAATTGACGCCCTGTATTTATGTCATTTCTCTCTTTAAAGTTACTTGTAAAAAAAGGAAGGTTTAAGTTTGATAAATAATTTGTTTAAGGCATTTTGGGTATGTGTTGGAATCTCGACAAACAAATCTTCATTTTGCTTGGTCGTGATTTGCAAAGTAATGTAAAAGGAAATTTTGCAAGATTCTTTATCATGTTGCGTTTTTCTTTAGTTTAACAGTTAAGTTATACCTTTCCTACATAACCAATTTCCGTAATTTTGACTTTGCAACAATCTCAAAATTAGCCCATAATATTAACTTATGATTATTCCGTAGTATGTTTGGGCGCGCAATTAGAATTATTACAACTACGGGTACACGGTTCCCGTGACGTGGTTGTGATACCTAGTTAGAATAAAATAGGAGCACCTTCAATTTGCCCTTAAAATATATACAACCTTTTTTTTAATAACTTGGGGCGTGCCATATACAAATAAAATCTTTTAATTTATGGCCCTCATATAAATACAAAATTAGTTTAGAAATGCATTGAATAATCGTAGTTTGCTTTAGGCTCGATTTAGATTAGTATTGTGATTGTATATACGTTCGCGTAATATAATTGCAAATTAAATTCTCTAAAAGACTTAAGGGATGCGTGCGCGCAACTTCAACCAAACTTTTTTCTTAATAAAATAAACAAAGCATTATTAATTGTGGACACATTCGCGTGACATGATTTTAACGCGCCAAAAGAAAAGAGTATACTTACGCATAACTCAATTCTTTAATTACGAATAATTCAAGTGATTTAAAAGCGGTAAAAAGATAATTACACATAGGTCCTAAAATGAGTAGTTGAACAATTAAGCCAAGTATAAATTACTAAGCGACCGTGCTAGAACCACGGAACCCGGGAATGCCTAACACCTTCTCCCGGGTTAACAGAATTCCTTATCTAGAATTTCTGGTTCGTAGACTTCAAAAGGAAAGTCGAAGTTTCCTCGATTTGGGATTTAAAATAAATCGGTGACTTGGGACACCAATTAAAATATTCCAAGTGGCGACTCTGAAAATAAATAAATAATCCCATTTCGAATAATGTCACTTAAATTGGAAAACTCCCTTATATCACTTTCAGGTGTGTAAAAAGGAGGTGTGACAAAATTGCAACGAGGAAGTCAGACCTTTTCAAGGTAAGGCGGAAAGATAACGAGATGCTCAGGGAATTCGTTTCTCGGTTCCAAGCAGAGAGAATGGATTTGCCTCCGGTCACCGATGACTGGTTGTTCAAGCTTTCACTCAAGGTCTCAACACTCATAGTTCTATAGCTTCACATTAGTTGAAGCAAAGTTTACTCGAATACCAGGCTGTCACTTGGGCCGACGTACATAATCGGTACCAATCGAAGATTAGGGTCGAGGATGATCAACTAGGACTCCTTCGGGATCCGTTTATCCTAGCAGGCCAAGGGTAGGATTAAAAGGAACGTCAATCAAGAACCGAGGTCGAATAGAGATCGATATCAACCGTATAACGCAGACCGTAGAAGCGGCGGGTCTAGGCAAAGCTTTGCACGAAATGAGAGGAGAAATGATAAAGGTCAAAATTCACAGGGGCTTGATGCCGAGGAAGATCACGTTAAATATCCAACATCCGAATAAAGGTACACCCCCAGTCCAATCCTTTCTATTTTTTCGACTAACACTTGCAGGTTTTCGACAAGGATCGACATGAAGCTTTGGACCTTAAAGCACGCGTTGCATTCTTTTTCCCTTAGACCGATTTTTGTCCCAAATGGGTTTCTCCGACAAGATTTTTAACGAGGAAACCATTGTCGTGTTAACTTAGAGCAATTCAACGGTATCCGAGGTTCCCTACAATAAGCCTCGAAACTGAAGGGCATTGCCCTCGAATGTCTACTTTGTTGCAAGGAAATCACTTCAGGACATGGGGTCTCGATAGGAGAACTTTTTAATGGGCCAAACGATTGGATGAATCGTGTCCATATAGAATAGTCGAGCCCCGATGGCGAAACATGTACGCATGTATCAATTATCCAAATAAGCATTCTTTCTATATCAAAACACTTTATGTATCAAAGAAACTTGCTACTATACGAACATCATACTTGTGATTCCACGAGAAATGGCTCAAGGGACAAAATGCAAATACACCTCGAATACTCGGGGACTATCATCGACAGTCAACACATTCGAGTATCTGAACTCGAATTTATAAGACCTCAAATAGGCATCCCTCGATGCAAAGGCCAAGGCCATCATACTCAGGGACTAAACTTTCGGACAAGTTCGAAAGGTTATCGGGAAACAAGTCCAAGAGACATACCCGAAGGCTATGGCCATATTAAAGGCTACGACCATATTAAAGGCTACGGCCATATTAAAGATTGCGGTCATATTAGAGACTACGGTTATATAAAAGGTTACGGCCGAAATAATGCTGCTCAGAGACATCCGGCTTCCGCCATAAATTAAAGGCCTTCAAATACTTCAAAAAATCGTTTAAACTCGGCTACCCTCGGGAAAAGCAAAAAGGGCTTCGATAAAATCAGTCTTCGAATAATTTAAAGGCTTCGATAACATCAGCCTTCGAAAAAGCCTCAAGAGGTATTAACACAAACGGGTTCTGATCGATTGAACCCTCGAAAATCCCAATGGGTACAAATAACACATGCTAAGACATAAATAAATTTTCACTAAGTCTTTTCGACGAAAAGAGGGAAAAATTATAGTCGTCTTAGAGGCCGAATTGGCCACACTTAAAGAGCCTAAGGGCCGATCTAAAAGAGCCTAAGGGCCAATATAAAAAAGCCTAAGGGCTAACTTTACTTCGAGTTCGAGGAAATCCTCACTCGACTATAAAGCCTAAGGGCTATTTTCATTTCGAGTTCGAGCAAGTACTCACTCGACTACTAACCCAAGGGCTACCCGAGTTCGAGAAAATTCTCACTCGGGGACTATCTATGAAGCCTAAGGACTAACTCTATTTCGAGTTCGAGCAAGTCCCCACTCGATCATAAAAGCCCAAGGTCTATCTTAACCCGAGTTCGAGCAAACCCTCAATTAGGGACTATCCATAAAGCCTAAGGGCTAACTTTACTTCTAGTTTGAGCAAATACTCACTCGACTATAAAGCCTAAGGGCTATTTTCATTTCGAGTTCGGGCAAGTACTCACTCGACTACTAAGCCCAAAGGCTACCCGAGTTCGAGAAAATTCTCACTCGGGAACTATCTGTGAAGCCTAAAGGCTAACTCTATTTCGAGTTCGAGCAAGTCCTCACTCGATCATAAAAGCCTAAGGGCTATCTTAACCCGAGTTCGAGTAAACCCTCACTCGGGGACTATCCATAAAGCCTATGGGCTAACTTTATTTCGAGTTCGAGCAAGTACTCACTTAACTACAAAGCCCAAGGGCTACCTGAGTTCCAGAAAATTCTCACTCGGGGACTATCTTTCGATCCCAAGGGCCACCTCGTCTCAAGTTCGAGCATATCCTCACTTGGCCATAAGGCCAAAGGGTTATTTTCATTTCAAGTTCGAGCGTGCACTCACTCAACTATCAAGCTGAAGGGCTACCTTACCTCATCGACGATTGAGCCTAAAAGCTACTCAATCTCAAGTTCAAATGGTCATTCCGGGACCATTGATTAGAAACGTTCGAGGGCAGAACTTGTTATAGGTCATTACCATCTCAAACTTTGGACATTCAAAAGGAATTTTATGATAAGGTGCTTTGACCGCACCAAAAGGTAACATATTTAAGCCATGAAAGGATAAAAGGCTTTGTATAAACCTTTTTATAAGAGATATAGGTCACGATCAAGAGTTCCTCGCAAGGGCCGATCAGCCTCAAAAGCCAGAAATTACTAAGAGCACGAAGCCTAATCGGCACGGTCCTTATCGGTAGAAGTGTCTTAGCCCTCAGAACCTTTCCCGCCGTCGGACTCGCTAAAAGTTCTTGGAGTTTTCCTTGAGAAAGGCCAACTTCCAAGCTTTCGTTTCCTCAGTCGCTTGCATCACGATGATGATGCCGTGACAAATCGGGATAAAGATAAAGGACTCAATTCATTTCTTGTCGTTATACTCTAAGAAACGCGGGGACTATCTGTATACGGTAGAAATCATGGCTACTCGGTTTCGTGGGCTCGAGGGTCACTTCAAGAGCGAGATCGAAATAGACTAGGAGCGATCCCGATATATACAGTCAAAATCATATGCCTCCAATTTTGTAGGCTCGAGAAGTCGCATCGAGGACAAAAGTTCGATATAGACCAAGCTCGGGATCGAAGACCTAAGTGCTCGAGGAACATCGGAGCCAAGTACGACCGACTCTGAAACAATGCCATTATGAATTTGTTACAGAAGGACAAGATTCCCGCCAAGTTCCCAAGATCATAGCGTAAATTCCAGAATAGATTTATATGAATTAGTACAAATCCGTATTAGGCGGTTATATAGCTGTCCCCAATACGATTCCTTACTGTAAATAGAAATGTACCATATTTTAGGGTTCCCCTATTATATAAAGGGGACCCCAATCATTTGTAAAGATCATCTAATTATTGGCAAAGAATATACTATCTTACTTTTTCGCTCATTGTTCATGAGAGTTGTCCTTTCGCTTTATTATTCTTGCTTTATTGTTCTTGACCAATCTTGAAGTCATTTGGGCTCGAGGTCGAGACTGACTTATCTACTGGTTTGGTTTTACTTATTTCCTTCATCTATACTTCATATTTCTTGATTATTAATTGGTATTGAACTAAATCACGTATCTTTAAAATCACAAATCAAATTTAATTGTTACTCGTATTTTCGAGGTAAACAAAACCAATATTCTCAAATGATTTGACCAAAAACAAATTAATATTCCTGCGAAATAGTGCATCTAAAACATCATTTGAAGAAAAGTCATTTGCAAATAAACAGATTTTTGAAGTCTAACCAAACATGCCTTTATTCTAACATGGATAGCAGTGAGGTAAATTATTCCACGGAATAAAATGAGTCATACATAACAGATTAACGATTTTACTCGAATTCGATACCTACATATAATTACTTTATTACCTGTTTCTCAAAAAAAAAAAAAAAAAAAAAAGAGTCAAGACATACAAGACGTGGCGACCAAACCCGGTGGACCAGCTTTAGTAGAGCCTAGATCATGTGAACCGGAAAAAAAAATATAAAAAGAAAAACAAAAAATAACAATTCCGCGCCAAGGAGGAGCAAAATAAGAGAAAATTACCTAAAACCAGAAGCTGAACCCTAGAATTGATGGCTGAAAAATTGGCCCCCGAAAAACGTCACAGCTTCGTCCACAACGGTACTTTTAACTCCTCCTTTTCCTCATCTACGACTGGTGTTTTTGTGCATATGGAAATTTTAACATCGATTGTGAAATTGACAATTGAATTTCAGGCCAGAAGGTGTTCGAGTGGGACCAAACCCTTGAAGAATTGAACATTTACATAACTCTTCCTGAAAATGTTCCTAAGAAGTTATTTTACTGCAAGGTTGAATCCAAGCATTTGGAAGTTGGGATCAAAGGCAACCCTCCTTATCTTAATGTCAGTTATTTAATTTCGTACTTCTTTTGTAAGCTTTAAACTTAATATTCTATCACCAATGGTGTTAACTTTGTTTAATTTTTTTGTTTTCTGCAGCACGATCTTCTGAACCCAGTTAAGACCGATTGTTCCTTCTGGACTCTAGGTAATTAATTGTTTTCCTTCATAGAAATAATATTTAATTAATTCCAGTGACGAATTTCTATTGGAACGGGCCTAAATGGAGTGGAATGGATATAGAAGATTTATATAGTGGGTCTCTCTTTTAGGAAGCACTGTGAATCAACTCATGTAGTTTCAAGCATTTAAAATACTAGTGATCAAATGTCTCTGAAATTCTTAGGAAAGTTGAAGGGTGGTTAAGTTTGTTTGTTCATAACATGGAGTCAAGTCGGGTCAGCTTAATTAATGGATATAAGAGTTAGCTGTTGTGCAAAGTTGAAGTTGGGTATATTTGTGAAAAGTTTTACTCAATTGATCAGGACAATTGCCAGAGAATTGTATGAAACTTATGAGGTCTAGATATGCTTAGTTTGGACTGATCGTTGATACTTGCTTAGTTAATATGCAGATAAAGTCGTATCTAACAGAGATGGTAAATTGCAGAGGATGATACAATGCATGTAACTTTGCAGAAGAGGGATATAGGCCAGACATGGTCTTCTCCCATAATGGGTGAAGGGCAATTGGATCCTTTAGCCAGTGATCTTGAACAGAAGAGGCTTATGCTCCAAAGGTTCCAAGAAGAGGTGATATGATTAAGCTCTACTAAAGTCTATGTTGCAGTCCTTGCATTTTCCTATCCTCTAGGAGTGTCCCGTTGATTGTTTTTATTGAGTGTTCCCTGCAATTGCTACTTCCAAGCTGTTGGTTCGTGTTGATTCATTGAATTGCAAATTGTTACTTGCTTCTTTACTGTTCCTTCATTGGTTGATTTGTTGACTTGCCCCTTCTTGGTGGACTAGTCATACTCATGAATTCCTTGACCCTTCAAAATATTGTTATTTCATTAGTTGATTGTGTTGTCATTGACATTCTTCTTGGACTTGAGATATCTGATTCTTTTCCCTGAAGTGGCTTCATTGTGGGTTGTGTTCATAACTTCATTTGGTTCATATTCTGTTGTAAGATTGTTATAACATATAGGCGCTTTAAAATTCCTGAAAGCAGCCCACTGCACAAAGCATCCCGTGTTTATGCAGGATCCGGGGAAGGCCGCACCCCAGGAGGTGTGATGTAGGCAGTCTACCTTGATACAAGCATTAGTGGCTGATTCCAGGGGTCGAACCCGTGACCTATAGGTCACATGGAGACAACTTTACCGTTGCTCCAAGGTTCCCCTTCTTAAAATTCCTGAAAGCAATGAAATTTAATACTAACAGGGAAGACTTTCCCACATAGCAGTATTTAATATTTTCATGATGTATATATCAGGATATTACTGAACTTTAAAAGAAAGCAAAAAGGAAGAGCAAAGTGCAGAAAATTAGACAAGAGTAATTTATAGCTTGCGGAAACTGATCCTACTAAGCTCGGAGATAATCTGATGTATAGTTGCAGGACATTTTCTGGAGAACTCTTTTCTTGTCATTAACTGCCTTAATGAAGACTGCTTCGATGGTCTATAATTTGTTATGCCTGTCTGTCGCTTTCTCCGGTAGTTCTTATTTCGCTTAAATCCCTTCTTCAACGCACTGTGGCTCATTTCTCCTTTTTGCATAAATGCAGCTTATAGAAAGAAGCAGATAATGGTGCTGTAAACTTTGGTTCCAAATTAAAAGTAGGATTATATTACTGTTCCCTCTTTACCTTACTTTTGCTTAAAATAAGCATAATTTTAGTGTTCCTTCTTTAGAACAACAATACTTTGGAGCATTGGAGAAGCTGTGTCCAAGCTCCAAGGTTTCAGAGTTTCTTACAGAAATTTTGACGAGCTTCCTTGAAAAACACTAATATCTTCCATGTTTGACTAAAGATGTGATATTTGCACTCTCTGCTAGGGTGGGTCTTCTGGAAGTAGAGGTTAATGGACAAGACACATGGATCAAGATAGAATTATAGGAGTGTAACTTTGTAAATGAGGTCAATATACATCATAAATTATCTAGAGAGGCTAAGCTTTTAGGAGATCCATATTGATACTTGTGATAGTTTAGTGCAGCCAAATGAATTAGATGATTATAAGGCTGGAAGAGCTCTACTATTGAATGTCTGTCACAAGAGAGTTGGTAGTTACTTGGGCTACTGAAGGAGCTAGGTTTATAAAGCTTCAATGAGTGTAAGCAACCCTTAGATGATGATATGACTGAAAACAAAGATGGTTTGCTTCTTTATGTACCGAGTTAAGTTAAAGGCAGGACTCACTAAGCATTTGCGTTCATGAGTCCTGACGTGAGTGTTAAGCTAGATACTAGCTCAATGATTGCAGGCGATTGGCTAATTGTTTTAGTAACTGCTGATAATTTTCTTAGGAGTTATCTCCTAGTGATTAACAGTCAAACGACGGAGTATGACAGAAATTTTGAACTTTGGAAGGCTTTTAGGAATTCCCACCCAATGAGATTTTTTAAATGCATGAATACACATGAAGCTTCAGAAAAATCATCACCGGGGTGAACCTTCACACCATAGCCCTTAATCCAGAATCAATTGGCTTCACTGCTGGGACTCAGAAGTTTTGAATGGCAAAACTGGATAGCTTTTGTAAACTGCGTGATTTGGATTTAGCTTTTATTAAACATTAAGATTTAATAATTGGATTTTAGTAATATATTTATGGCTGAAATTTAAGAATTAGACATTTCTTTTAAAAAAAAAGGAGATGTTTCTTTTCATTTTATTTTTGTTTAACCATTTTGTTGTTTGCACCCTTACACAGTTTTAGGTGGAGCTATTTTTTGTCTTTTCGGGAAATGAATGTTTATCGCGACATCATTCTTATTTTTCGGTTGTTTGGATTATATGTATGATAATTGATGAGTCAGACTCATGATTAAATACTAGAAATTGCTTAGGGTTTACTTCTTATCATTCTCTCTAACAGTGCGGTTTTGTTTCCTTTAATTATTTAAGATGTGTTTTCTTGTGCGCGTGCGATTTGTTACGCAATGCCTTCCTGATTTTCTTTGGAAGGGCAACGTAAGGCTAAGCAACCGATGTTAGTGCGGTTGCTGTCCGCCAATGAGGTCCCCTCTGCACGCTAGACTAGATTGTCAGTGCCGTGCGGGAAAACCAATGTCACGAGCAATTGCGGAAGCTGAGAGAGAATTGGGTTTTGAATGCTGATGATGATTTTATTGATGAATGAAAGCTGATTACAAAAAGATGCGGTGTCGAGAGGGAGAGACACCAGTACAGAAAATTGATTGCTTGAAAATGTTTGATTGCTTGATCCCCCTAATAATGCTTAAAAAAATAAACCAAAGTTACATGACTAGTCCTAATAAAGCTGTAGAAGCACACTGAATGAAAATGATGTAAACTAGCCTATAATTACAATAAAAAGGACTTAGTTTATTACAATGTAGAAACAAGTCCGATGACAACAGCTTTGTCTTGCGGGTTAGGGTCTGCGCGCGCGGTGCTGTTGGCGCGCGCGACACTTGTTGTGTTTGCCTGAGGCTGGGCGCTGGTGCTTGGCATCAGGGTTTGTGCGCGAGGCGCTGCTGGAATGGGCCTGCAGCTGGGCACTGGCGAGGCACCAAGATCTGCGCGCGCGACATTGTCAGTGTGCGCGGCGCTGTTGTCATTGGCCAGCCGCTGGGCGCTGGCGAGAGGCATTGGTGGGGCGACAGAGGCGCATACGCGCTTGTCACTTGGCGCAGCCAAGATCACGGGGCCGACCATGGCGCTAGGCATTGTGAGGCTTGCTAGGCCGCCATGGGGCGCGGCCAAGGGGTCATGGGGCGTCTGGAAAGCAGCCCATGACATTCTCCCCCACCTGAGTTGGCGCCGTCCTCGGAGCCTTATGCTGATGATGATGATTCTGGTAGTTGTTGGATGGGAGGTCTGCGCCCCTTTGTTCTTTGAGCTTGCTGTTTTAGCGATGCAATGATTTCATGCGGCTGACATGGAAGACTGGATGGATCTTCCACCAGGATGGAGTTTTCACCTGGTATGTGGACTTCCCAATGCGTTTTTCAATGGGCAGGGGCCCGATGTATTTTTGTTGCAGGCGAGGGTTATGGGTCCTCTCTGCAAACAAGTATCGCTTTGGGATGCATAACATTACTTTGTCCCCTACTTGATGTTGGGCAAAACAAAGATTTTGTTCGGTGAATCTTTTTGCCCGCTCTTGGGCTCTGACGAGATAGCTCCGCACTATCCCCATGTTGTGCTCCCATTCGCTCGAGAAGTTGGCAGCTCGAGGAGATTTCGGCATGGTTGATGCATTCACTATTTGCGGGAGAAGCGGTTGCTGTCCGGTAACAATTTCAAAAGGGCTTTTGTTTGTATGATGGCTCTTTTGAGAATTGAAACACAGTTGAGCAGCATCCAAGAGCTTCACCCAATGCTTCTGTGATCCGGTTGCAAAGTTGCGGAGATATTCCTCCAGTATGTCATCGAACCGGTCTGTCTGGCCATCCGATGGTGGATGGATGTCTGAGTTGTGACTCAATGTTGACCCAAAGCACCTGAAGAGATGGGTCCAAAAGTTGTTAGTGAAGAGTGAGTCGCGCCTACTAACAATGTCTTTGGGCAGACCCAAATGTTTGACAATGTGCGAGAAGAAGAGTCGAGCTGTATCTTCTGCTGAGATGTTTTGTGGGGCTGCTATGAAAGTTGCATAGTTTGAAAACTGATCTATGACAACCAAGATGGATGCAAGATTACCGACTTGGGGCAATCCCGTGATGAATCTGAGGGAAACACTTTCCCATGGTCTCTCATCTCTGTGGGACATGTAATGGCTGCAAGGGTCCCGTCTGTGATGAGTGATCCAACTTGTCCTTGTGGCATGGTTGACAAGTCTTCACACGCTGAGGAGCGTCACCCGTCTTTTGAGGCCGATGACATGATGACTGATTGTTGCTGCGAAGGGTAGCCGAAACCAGGGGTTCATGTCTGTTGACTACCTTCTCCAACTGCATGGCCGAGATGTTTCCAGCGACCGTCTTTATGGGATTGCATGGTATGGTGCAGCGACCGTCTTTATGGGATTGCATGGTATGGTGCAGGGCTTGGCCCCATTTTCTCCCAACATCAGGAGCATGTTGGCATATGGTACTGGTATGATGTTGGTCTGCCTCATGAACTCCAAACCCACTATCATGTCAAAGTCATTTATGATGCGATGCGTAGGTCGATGCTTCCTTTGTATGGGCCAAGTTTCACTGGGACATTTGTAGTTGTTCCACCCAATGTCTGGGGTGGCGAGTTGATAGCCTTGACGCGGCCTTTGCTCTTTTGCACAACTAGACCGCTGCGCTCTACCTGAATTGAAGACAAGTAGTTGTGGGTAGCACCCGTGTCTATCAATGCGTGAAGGGGTTTGCCGTTCACTTTCAATTCGACGAATATTAGGGTCCTCGCTTGTTTAGGAGGCCTCTCGTCCATCTTTTCCTTCTCTTTCTTGGTGATTGGGACTGAGATTTTCTTAGGAGGGCGTGCACTGGTCCCCGCTAAGGCATGTGGGATAGAGCCAACAATTGCATTGAAGGCGCCTACCTGGTCTTCTTCTGATGTGTTTGATTCATCTGACTCATCCTCGGCAGTTTGATGAGCATTTATCTTTATGTTTGGGCATTCATTGTTCCAATGTGTGCCGCCACAATGACGACATTCTGAGGGAGGCTTTCTCCCCTGATTATTGTTGATGAATGCAGCATTATTTCTACTGGAGGGAGGAGTCTTAGTTTTGGATGCACTCCGATCTCCCCCACTTTTGCTTGGGCCACCGTTGCTGGGATGGTTCCCGTTGAATCCCCCTCGGACATGCGGCTGGGGCCTGTCATTCTGAGTTCCCAAGTGATAATCGCCAAGGCATTTTGCAGTTTGAATGGCCTTGGGCAGGGTGTTTACCCGTTGTCTTTGTAGTTCCATACGGGCATGAGGTTTCAAACCTTTTATGAATGCGAAGAGTTTGTCTTTGTCCCCCATGTCGCGAATGTTTAGCATGAGTGCGGAGAATTCGCGCACATACTCCCGCACTGATCTGGTGTGCCGAAGCTCTCATAGCTTTCTCCTTGCATTGTATTCCACATTTTCGGGGAAGAACTGCAGGTGTATGGCTGCCTTCAGCTCGTCCCATGTCTGGAGAGTATCTTCACCGGCCCTGATGGCTTCGTATTTGACCCGCCACCAAAGTTTGGCATCGCCCTGAAGATACATGGCAGCAGTTGCTACCTTTTTGGATTCTTCCAAATGGCCCACGGCACCGAAGTATTGTTCGATGTCGAAGATGAAGTTTTCCACTTCTTTAGCATCCCGGGATCCGTCGTATGGCTTTGGCTCCGGTATCTTAAGTTTTTGTGGAATGGGGGTGAGGTTTGCTGCACCCCTGATGTGGTTGTCGCCTCCTCGAAGTAGGCTCTGTAGGGCAGCATTGACAACGTTGAGCTGGCCTGTCAAGTCGTCTATGGTTTGCTGCATGGCAGTTAGTCTGTCTGTCTCTTGTTCCCGATGGGCTAAATCGTCGGCACGCTCCTGTTGGAGGTCCTCAAATTTGTCATGAATATTGGCAGTTTCAATGGTTGTCGTTTGTCGGTCATCCTCAGAGTCACGACTAATGTTTGCAATGTCATTTTCCGCCTGCTGCATTCGGCGGTCCAGGTCGTCCAACCTTTGCACTAGGTTGTTGTGTTGATCAGGCACCGTATCCACGATGGGTCGTAATCGGTCAACCGTCTCTTCTAGGGATGCTAGGCGCTCCCCATGATTCACCATAGTCAGAAATGGTGATGATGGCGAATGTGTTCCCTCGTCCGATGTCGAGCCTAGGCTCTGATACCAACTGTTACGCAACGCCTTCCTGATGTTCTTTGGAAGGGCAACGTAAGGCTAAGCAACCGATGTCAGTGCAGTTGTTGTCCGCCAATGAGGTCCCCTCCGCACGCTAGACTAGATTGTCAGTGCCATGCGGGAAAACCAATGTCACGAGCAATTGCGGAAGCTGAGAGAGAATTGGGTTTTGAATGCTGATGATGATTTTATTGATGAATGAAAGCTGATTACAAAAAGATGCGGTGTCGAGGGGGAGAGACACCAGTACAGAAAATTGATTGCTTGATCCCCCCTAATAATGCTTAATCCCCCCTAATAATGCTTAAAAAAAATAAACCAAAGTTACATGACTAGTTCTAATAAAGCTAGAAGCACACTGCATGAAAATGATGTAAACTAGCCTATAATTACAATGAAAAGGACTTAGTTTATTACAATGTAGAAACAAGTCCGATGGTAGCAACTTTGTCTTGCAGGTCAGGGTCTGCGCGCGTGGTGCTGTTGGCGCGCGCGATACTTGTTGTGTTTGCCTGAGGCTGGGCGCTGGTGCTTGGCATCAAGGTCTGTGCGCGAGGCGCTGTTGGAATGGGCCTGCAACTGGGCCCTAGCAAGGCATCAAGATCTGCGCGTGCGACATTGTCAGTGTGCGCGGCGCTGTTGTTATTGGCCAGCCGCTGGGCGCTGGCGAGAGGCATCGGTGGGGCGACAGAGGCGCATGCGAGCTTGTCACTTGGCACAACCAAGACCACGGGGCCGACCATGGCGCTAGGCATTGTGAGGCTTGCTAGGCCACCATGGGGCACGGCCAAGGGGTCATGGGCGTGGAAAGCAGCCCATGACAGATTGTATGAAAAGAATTAATGTATATATCGATGTACATATATTGCTTCAAGCCTCTTGAGCAGTGTATCTATTAATGCTTTTTTGGGGGTCAATTTCTTTAGTATTATTGATTGGATCACAATAGGTATGTCCATCTTAACTTCCTCAGTTACTAAATGCATTTGTTTTTCGTCAAAGCGGATGCTTGTGATACTTCCAGACGTTTTGCTTGAACGCTGGAATAGGGTACCTACACGTATCTGTCTTTGAGCTGTTATGCATCTTCTACATTCTGTTTAAAAATTGGGCGCAGAAAGGATTTTAAAATATTTTGACTAGTTTCTATTGGTAACAAAGGGTTTCTTCTCTGCAGAATCCAGGTTTTGACTTCTCACAGGCACAATTCTCCGGTAATTGCCCTGATCCAAGGACCTTCATGGGGGGAATCCGCTCAACTTGATATTTACTATCTTCAAAGTTTCATTATAACTGTGGAGCTTCCTAATATGCATTGTCATGGCAAGAAGCAAGGTGATAAGCTGTCCACTGGAATTCCTAATTGTAGTTTGAAGCATCAGTTCTTGGTAACCATCTTGTTTACTTGGTAACATTTATTGGTCACTTCTGTGTTGAATGAATATAATTGCATGTGAACATCTCTAGACTACGATATTGTCTCTTTCTTTTAGGTGTGATTGTCATGATCTCTAGACTACGATATTGTCTTTCTTTTAGTGGTGATTGTCGTGATCTCTAATTTTTTTTTTTGCATATTTCAAGACGTAAGTTCCGGATGATTAAGAAATCAATGAGCTCCTAGCAGCCTATGAAATAGGCTGAAGCTTTAGTACCAGCAAGACCTGTACAGTACTGTCTCTAGCCGCAACACATGTAATGCCATTGGTGATTCTTCTACCAAGACCTCCAACTCCAGTGCGATTACTATCCTCTATGCATCTCCATGTAAATTCTTCTCGATTCGATCAATTACTAAACAACTTAAAGTAATCTGTGATCCTAATTCTTCCCTAGCTTAAGTAAATCCAAATGCATTTTCCTAACTTTAAATATCAGATCAAATTATAGTCCCTTTTTTCCATCTTATTCGACTTAGTCAACCCTTCAAAAGGACTGAAAGAATAAAGTTTAAATGCATTATTCTTTACATATTCGATTCCGGCAGAATAATAGTAGTTGGCAATATGTGAAAAGAATAAAAGGATATCGTATCAAACTCAAAATAACATAATAGTATTATCATATAGACATATAGTAAGGGCCTGCTCTTGGTGCATGCACTGAAGTACTAATTTCTTAAATGCGTTTGTAATTTTTTAAAAGGTGTATTAACATGAAGAATAATAGATTTAAAAATAAATGAAACAAGAGGCAAATACTTATATGTGTGTGGTGTTTTGGTCAAGTTATATTATGTTTCTTTGTTAAATGATAAATTAAGGTGAAAATGCGTATCGATATATAATTTTGTGACAGTAATGTACAGTAGTGTTTCTTTATTGTAACAGATCTTATAAAGTACCGTATTTACAAACAAAATCATTTCCTTTTTTCCTGATCAGCGGTTGGGTTTAGGAACTCAAAGCAGTGCAGTAACACGTACTTTAACCACAACTAGGAGTGGCAAACGTGCGGGTCAGGTCGGATATAGTTCGAGTCGAAAATGAGTAATGAAAAAACGGATAAATTATCCGATCCGATCCATATTTAATACAGATAAAAAACAGGTTAATCGGCGGATAATATGGGTAGCCATATTATTCATGACTTCTTGCATATGATCACTTTTGGGAGAATTCTCAATCTACATACTTGAGTAACCCCTAATTTGAGGCTTTCCAAATGTAAAAGTTAGACCCATTGGTTATCCATTGGTTACCCGTCTAAATGGATAATATGGTTCTTATCCATATTTGATCCGTTTTTAAAAAGTTCATTATCCAGTCATTTTTAGTGGATAATATGGGTGGTTAACTGTTTTCTTTTAACCATTTTGTCACCCCTAACCACATCAATTATGTTGTCATCGCATAAGCATGGTCAAAAGTTAAAAAAATATCAAATAAAAGTGTGGAAGTTAATAAATCAACTGTTGTCAGGACCCAAAAATCCCTCCGAAGGAGTCGTGATGGTACTTAGTCTCTAAACTAGGTAAGCGTAACATAAATTGAAATAATATTGATATTTACTAACTTTAAATTAAATTACTCTGAACAAATTACAATTCTCAAAACCGATGGTACAAGTCACAAGCTTTTCTAAGAGTAGCTATACAAAATAAATACATCACTGCTCCGAAACAAAAGGAACAAATGGAAATAAGTACAAATGAAGGTGACTCCGAGACCTGCGAACGCTGTAACAGGTTTACCTTGAGCTTCACCGTAATGACCCGCACAGCTACTACCGATCAAACACCTGGATCAGTACACAAAAATATACAGAAGTGTAGTATGAGCACTGTCGCGCCCCCTTTTTCCTTCACGGAATCGGGTTCATGACATTTGGTTGGGACAACTCTTTCCTTTTAGGAAAAAGGGTTGCATTTTTGAAAAGTCGCCACCTAACGATTTAAGGTGGGTTAGGGCGCCTATAGGGTTCATTCATAATTACGTTTGGTAACCAGAGACAGGGTAAGGGCTTGAAATTATCCTAAGGGGAAGGTGTTAGGCACCCCTCAGGATCCACTAGTGTGGTTCCCAGTCAGACAATTGTACAATTAGCAAATAAACAAGTATGACTCAAATAGTAGGGGATTTAAGTTTAAATACACAAGTGTTTGAAAAATAACTAGTGAAAAAAGCGAGATTTTGAAAAGAGTTACAATCTAAGCATGCTTATGAATGTAAAAGAGGTGTCCTAGGTTTGTTTGTAATATGGATCACATCAATGCAATACCCGGTATGACACTCCTCAAAGAGGGGCTACACGTGGTATTAACGCACCGGTCATCATATCCTCTACCCTTTCCCACCTTGGAAGGTAATTAAAGCGAGGGTTGGTCTCGACTCATATTGTATGCTGCTACCCGTCCCTTCCTATCAGTCTCGGAGGAATTTAGGACTCCTATCCTAAAAAAGGGAAGGTTTTAGGCGGACCCTCAGGTTTAAAGGCAAAATACTAGGTGTCAAATAAGAACACATAAGACTGCATTTAGGGGGAAAAACACAGAAACAGATAGAAGGCTCAGATAAACCTCCACAAGTAATGCACATAGACAGCATGACTCGTACACAATTAAGGTCTGAATTCAGATCTTAAGCATGATATCTAAGTGATAATAGCAGAACCAGATCTATTACATGACTCAGAAAGAAGTCCGAACTACTGATTTTAAGCCTGTTAATCATTAAGCAGTACACACAAAGAGCAGTTTCCAGTTTTATAAGAGATGGGATACCTAAGGATTGCCTAAGCATTTACCAGAAACATTAGAAGTTCAAAAGTCGTTTTTGCCTAAGAGCATGCTGTTCTAGGTGTTATAAAATGCAGGGATGGTTACCAGTTTATTTTAAACAAGATAATCAAATGTGAAGCTGTTTTTACCTCTTTTATAATCAACAGTTTACACTAAGTGTGAATGCAAGTACGAATGAGATCCTAAAACATGGTATCTAAGATGTATGTATAAAACTCATGATGGTTTATATGCAGAATTCCTAAAGCAGGGTTTCTAAATATACGACAGGATTGCAGAATTTTCCTAAAGCAAGATTTCTAAATGCAGAAAAGGTTACGACATTATAGAGCATGTTGTCAAGTGTGCAAGAGTAACAATCTTTGTTTTAATGACCCTTTATCCTAAAGCTGGATTTCTGAGTGATAAAAATGTCAAAAATGAGATGCTGAGACAGTATACATGAGACCTAAGAGCATGGTTTCTACTGCACATACAGGAAATATAGACCTAAAGCATGGCTTCTACCTCTTTTGATATCTATAGCATGCATAGCTACCCCCCATTTCACTATCCAAACCCCAATGTTCATTTTCAAATTATTATAGACCATGTGAATGAATTACAAGAGAAAAGTTATACTATGGAGAGTCTGAAACAGGCCCAGACTTTTCAACACCGGATTTGGACTTCCTCCCTGAGTTATGTAATAAACCACCTCAGATGCCAAGACTGTTCTATAGTCTTTCTCACATCTGGGTGTGTTAGAGTTCCCTAAGGACCTCAAGGGATCCCAGGCAGTGCTCACACCCAGGTTTCATAGCCAACACAGAGTAAGTGCAGTGTGGAAAAGGCCAGCTTTTATGTGTCCAAGTTTAGAGGGAGCTCAAGGGGCCCAAACCAAGGCTCACACAAAAGGGGCAGAACCTAGTGGTCTAAGAGTATGTGTGGGAGTGGTTGTCATGGTTTGAAAAAAAGGGTTGAATTGGAAAACAATTTTGAAACAACATGTTTGAAATAAGTTTGCAAAAACAACAGAACAGTTTTGAAAAGGAGAAGGGAATAGAAGCAATAATAACTTGGAACAAGCCAGCACACACAGAAAAAAATCAAAGTGTAGTATCATTTCAACATTCACAAGCAAGGAAGTGAGGGGTTGGGTACATAGAGGGCCCAAATCAGAAACACATAAACGTGGATGAGAAGAGAAGCATATAGACCAGCAAGCACAAAGTACAAGTAACAACTACTACTTCAAAGAGTTAACAAGGGAATTATGCTTGAAATTAGAATAGTAATAAGACATAGGGACAAGGTATGGGAGTAATCATGCAGGGGTCTATTACACATAATTAGTCATGACTTAGTGTTAACCAAGTACATTAGGAGACATACTAGTTGAGGGACATAAACAGGAACTCAAGTAGCCATGCTGATTACATTTGAACAAGAGAGGGAAGAACTTAAGCATGCTGAATAAAGCAGTAAACAAGAAGGGCAATAAACAACATGAGCCATTAAGTTAGTGCAGAAAGAGACAGGGATTGACAAACAATGGACTAAGAACATACCAGTTAAGGAAGCAAAGTGCAGAAAAAGTAAAGCAAGTAGAGTTCCACAGTCTAGCCTTGGCTTTCAGCCGGCTAAACAAGCAGTAGCACAAGTAGTAGAGAAAGGAGAGAGAGTTTGAGTGTGTGTGTGTGTATTCTGAATTGTGTCCGTGTGTTAAGACTGTAGAAGAGAGTCATTTATATAGTAGTTTGAAAACTGGTTAAAATAAGGCAAGAATCAATTCTTCAGTAATTATAGAACTCAGCATAGAAAATTGGTTCGAATCTCCCTTTGATTAAGGGGGTCAGTGTGAATGGTAAAGGGCAAGTGACAAATAAGGAAAGAAATCATACACGGCTGGAGTATAACAAATAAGGAAAGAAATCATACACGGCTGGAGTATAACAAATAAGGAAAGATTTCAAAAATAGTACCAGTATAGAACAGGTAATTAATGCTAGGTTCAGAAAGTTTTCAAACTAAGGAGAAAATCAGTAGTAATGCAGACAAGGCAAGGGGAATTAATTAAGGTAAGCAACTAATCAAACTAAGTGGAAAGGTAGGGGTCGAGATTCAGTAGCATAGAGTAGGACCAAATTCATGAAGCCCTGATTAAGGACACAACTTAGTAGAAAAAATAAGTATCATAGCAAAATAAGGTAAGGAAATCAGTTAGCCTAACAGACGAGGCAAAGTTTTTAAGGTTTTTGAAAGAAAATTTTCAATCACCATTGATTAAGGAAACCAGACTTGATCAAAGGGAGTCATGACTCTATACTTTCATCATATAAATAGTGGAGGTCCACAGATGTAGCAAGAAAAACATATTTGAAGCATAGTCACAACAAGAAGCAAAAGATGAACACACAAAGTGAGCATATTCATACAAAAGCGACATAAATAGGCTAGGGATTCAGGAAAACATATTCGAAGCAGAGTAATCATAGGACTCACGTAAGCAGGCTAACACACAAACACGAAGTAAAGAAAGCATGCTAACACTTAGAGAAGCAAGTAAGGAAAATTGTAGAAACAAAGTAAAGAAAATCTTACAAAAGGGCTTTTAACAGAGTTAAGTTAAAAGCAGTAAGAGCACAAAATCGGTCAAAACAAACAAGGGAAAGGGTTTAATCACAACGAAATCAATTAGAACATGCGTAAAAGAACTCCGAGAAGCCGTAGTTTTAGAAAAGAATGACTAAAATCGAAATAGTTAGTTAAAACAGGAGATTTTTAGAGGAAAATATTTAATAATACTTGAATCATCTCAGATCTATAAAGATTTGAGAAGAATCGAGCAGTAGCAAACTAGAGTTTCAGAAGATAGTAAAGATGAGGAAAAATTGGTTAAAAACTCATGGATATACCTAGATCTAAGACAGATCTAAAGAAAAGTGAAAAATCTCAAGAGTTAGGGTTTCAGAGAACCCAGGGAAGATGAAAAAACCTTAGAACGTTATCGATTTTAGCCGGAAAAGTCATGGATCTTACTCGAACAGCCATGGATGGCCGGAAAATGGCATGAAAGATCATGGATAGGCTCTCGTAGAATTTTGAACAAGATTTGGTCTAGATCTCTTCGAGATCCTTACATGAAATCACAAAAACGAGCAACCAGGAGACGTAGGAGACAAGTATACGTCTCAAACAGCCATGGGAATCCATGGATCGAGTAAGGATCAAAGTGATTAGGGCTGGTTTTAGGTGGCGGCAGCTAGGGTTAGGTTTAGGTCTTAGAGAGAATTGGAGAGGAAAGGGGTTTCAGCGCGGCTGTTTGGTGAAAATAAGAGGTTTGGGGGGGTCTTTTGGGATTAATTATGGAAGAGAATAATAGGGACCGCTGATCTAGGAGATCAACGGTCGAGATTAAATGGGTAGGTGGGTTTCGGGTTTGGTTTGGGTTTGGGCTTGGGTCCAATGGGTTTTTTAATTGGGTTGGGGATCCGTTGGATTTAGGCTAGATTTGAAAGCCAATTTGGCCAAAATTTAAATAGCCCATTTTTCTTATTTAATTTATAAAAAATAGTTGATAATTTCTAAAAAAATTAATTTAAAAATGCTAAAATAATTTATAATACATAATAAGCAATTTAAAAATACAGGATCCAATTTTATGCATATAAAACATAATTAAATCTGAAAAGGGCTAATATTGCAATTATATACAATTTAGCTTTAAAAATATTAAATGTAATTATACAAATATATAAAAATTACCTTAGCCATATTTTGGCATCAATATAGAAATCCAATAGATGAATTAACAAAAAATAATAATTTTAGAAATAATTATTGGGGATTTTATGGATAAAAAGGGAGAAAATAAATCAATTTAAAACCTTAAAATTATGGAAAAAATAATAAAAACCTTGGACATGCTTATATATGCTATTTTGAAGGTATTTTGCGTATTGAAAATATATAGGGAAAAATTGGGTATCAACAAGCACACCACGACGATGCCTAGTAAATATCAAGACTAACTTCGGTGGGGTAGTGACGAGAAACAGTCCAAACACCTACTGGTCAAATAAATTGAACAGGATTTGATAATAAACTATCAACCTAGAAATGACATAGTAATATCAAGAGCAGGGAAAGAACAAACTACAATCAGTAGAAACAATAAAGAGAAACACAGGTGGAAACGAAGATAACCAAATAATTTAACACCAACATAACTGGGACACAAACAAGTAAAAATGTACTCAAACAAGGAAGGCAATGCCAGCTCAATAAATCATATCATTTCTGATGCACAATTTCCAGCCATCTCAAACTCGATGTCTCATATTATAACCTCAATTACCAAACTTTTAGCACACCCGGCACCTTGTGCCCACATATTTCTATCTCTCTTTATACAACAACGTTCTCATGTTACTCAGTACATATGGTCCATAATCAATATAGTTAAGATGTTCAAGGAGTCTCATTTACATAACATAAAGTAGAGTATAACTTCTAAGCTAATTAGGAACTCAGAAAAAAAAAGATGAAATTATTTTTAGAAATCATTTGAATAGAGAAAGTACCATTTTTAATTAAAATACAACATTGAAAGAATTATTACCTTTATCATGGGATTTAAGAAATTAACTTAGTAGAAATTCTTTTTTTAAAAGTAAAATACAACCTCAAATGGTTTAAGGGAATTTAATTAAGTAACTAATTGGATAAAAAAATGGAACAATTATTGAAATTTGAAGTATTATATATATATATATAATACTTCAAAGTATTAAAAATTCTATGAGGGTTCCATCGCAAGGGTCACAACATTAAAGAAATCCGAACAATTAAAACACTTGAGTTGATAACTACAAAGAAACACGACAAACAGAAAGTGCACGACATCACCCTTCGTGCTTTATCACTCTTCCTCACAATATGCATAAATAGAAATGTGCACAACATCACCCTTCGTGCTTTACGCTCTTCCTCACAATATTATGCACGACATCACCCTTCGTGATTTTACTCTCAATAATGTGGCACGACATCATCCTTCGTGCTTTTACTCTCAATAATGTGGCACGACATCACCTTTCATGCTTTTACACTCTTTCTCAAAATAAGCATAAATAGAAATGTGCACGCATCACCCTTCGTGCTTTAACTCTCTCTCACAATATCATGCACGGCATCACCCTTCGTGCTTTACACTCTTCCTCACCCAAACAATAGAAACAATAACATCACGGCAAAGAAGTCAACAATATGAACAATAACATCCTGGCAAGGGAATCAATAATAGAAACAATAACATCCCGACAAGTGAATCAACAATAGAAACAATAACATCCCGGCAAGGGAATCAACAATAAACAATTTTGTTGCAACAGTTAGCTTCGCCATATAGATCTCAACTCGAGTCAATACTTAATAATGGACAATTTCCAAGAGAATGTCATAAGTCTTGTTTGATATAAATAATCGTCAATTTAAATAAGAATAGTACATAATAAGGATCACGGAAAAATCAAGAAGCACGATAACCTCAACAAAACAACCAGACATAATAAGCACGTGATAACTACACCGGTAACCACAACAATTGGACATGTAGCATGTTTACACGAAGTCATAAAGGAAACTCACAATCAAGAGGTATCAAAACAATAAGGAGGAAAATCACTTCAATTAAGGAAATTAAGGGTCAAGTAACACGTACGAATTAGAGGAAAACTAATAACATCATATGGAGTATATAGAGGCAATTTAAGCAATTAGGAAACCCAACCATAACGAGATACTTTTCACATAATGAACATAAGGACCTAAGAACCCTAGAGGCAAATTTTCCACAAATAAGTCCGAGCACACACTCGTCACCTCGCATGCATGGACTACAATTAGCATAGAAGACTCAAATCCTAAGAGGAAGTTCCCCACACAAGGTTAGGCAAGATACTTACCTCAATCTGGCCAATTCAATACTCAATTTAGCTTTTCCTTTACCAATTCATCAATGCTCGGCTCAATCTAGCCAAAAACGATTTGAATACATCTAACAATGCAAGAGAAAATATTTCCAATTAACAAAACTATGATTCTTATACAATTTGTAAAAAGTCAACTCCCCGGGTCCTCTAATCAATAAGCTGCTACCAGAATTCGACGAATGCCGACTCGACCAGATACCCCGGTCGCAAAACATCGAAGCAGATAGTCTCGCCAAACTGGCAGCAGCAACTAAGAATATCACCAAGGAAAACGTGGTCACCCTCCCCCACTCATCAATTGACCAAGTCGAGGTACACTTTATAAACATAACTTTATAAACTTAACTTGGGACTAGCGCAACCGCATCATAACATACACTCCCACAAGACAAAAATGAAGCCAAAAAGCTTCGAAGACAAGCAGCCAGGTATAGCCTCATAAACCGCGACCTTTACAAAAGGACGTTCGGCGGCCCTTTGGCCAAATGCCTTGGACCAAATCAAATATGGCGTGTGCTCGAAGAAGTACACGAAGGCCACTGCGGTGCTCATACAGGCAACCGAGCCCTCGTCAGATGTCTTATTCGTACAAGATACTACTGGCCCACTATGAAAAAAGAAGCCGCAGATTATGTCAATGAATGTGAGCAATTCCAGAAGTATTCCCTTATGATACACCAAGCAGGCGAACTCCTGCACTTCGTCACTTCTCCATGGCCGTTTATAAAATGGGGGATGGATATCGCCGGACTCCTCCTAGTAGGGCGAGGTAAGATACGCTTCCTTTTGGTTTTAACTGATTACTTTTCCAAATGGGTAGAAGCAGGTGCATTCACTCAAATACGCGAATAGGAAGTCATCGCATTCATCTGGAAAAACATCATATGTCACTTCAGCATCCCCAAAGAAATCAGTTGTGACAATGGACCTCAGTTCATCAGGAAAAAGATGACCGAGTTCTTCGAAAAATGTCACATCAAGAGGATACTCTCCACGCCATATCACCCTGCCGGCAACAGTCAAGAAGAATCCTCCAACAAAACAATATTAGATATACTAAAGAAAAAGCTCGAGGATGCCAATGGGCTATGGCCGAAAATGCTACCAGAGGTGTTATGGGCCTACCGCACCACGCCAAAAACCAGCACATGTGAGGCGCCATATTCATTGGTCTACAGGACTGACGCCGTTATACCCATTGAGGTCGGAGAACCCAGCCTGAGATACTCCAATGAGAGTGGACCGAACAATGACGAAAATAGAATATAGGACCTGGATGAGGTGGAAGAATGGAGGGATATGGCTCACGTAAGAATGATAGCCCAAAAACAATAAGTGGAAAGGTACTACAACAAGAAGGCCAAAGTACGACCACTCAGAGTCGGGGACTACGTCCTCAAGGCCAAAACACAAGCAACAAAAGACCCAAATGAAGGAAAATTGGGAACAAACTGGGATGGGTCATATAAAATCACAACAACAACAAGCAAAAGAGCATTCCAATTAGAAATAATGGAAGGAAAACTACTACAAAACAACTGGAATATCGCCCACCTCAAATATTTCACTTCTCAAAAATGACGCCACCTAAGTCATACTCTTTTTTACTCACTCGGGTTTTGTCCCAATCAGGTTTTCTCGGGGAGGTTTTTAACGAGGTGACGAGGGAGATGTCTCGAAGTTCAAAGTATAATTCATCGCCCAGCCTACCAATAGCATCTCCATGCCGAGCAATGAAGGGACTAGGTACAAGGAAACTCCATTGTATGTACGAAATCGACATGTATCTCTAACATATGAATAAAACTACTCCATTGAATGTACGAAATCGACATGTATCTCCAACGCATGAATGAAACTACTCCATTGAATGTACGAAATCGACATGTATCTCCAACGCATGAATGAAATTACTCCAATGAATGTACGAAATCAACATGTATCTCCAATGTATGAACGAAACCGGCATACACGACACTCTAGCGAATAAAATAAAACATGTTACCCTCCATCGTCCTTCAGCAAACATGACGGGATAACACCTCGACATTAGCTCAAAAGTAACATCCCTATGGCTAAGGCCGTTACTAAAGAAAAGAGTTCGACACCACTCGAACCGCGACGGGATAACACTTCGACATTAGCTCAAAAGTAACATCCCTATGGCTAAGGCTATTACTAAAGAAAAGAGTTCGATACCACTCAAACCACGACGGGTTAACATTTCGACATTAAGTCGAAATAACACCCCCATGTCTAAGGCCATCGCCATAGAAAAGAGTTCGACACCACTGGAACCACGACGGGTTAACATTTTGACATTAAGTCAAAATAACACCCCTACGGCTAAGGCCATCTCCATAGAAAAGAGTTCGACACCACTCGAACCACGACGGGTTAACATTTCGACATTAAGTCAATATAACACCCCCACGGCTAAGGCCATCATCATAGAAAAGGGTTCGATACCATTCGAACTACGACGGGTTAACATTTCGACATTAAGTCGAAATAACACCCCTATGGCTAAGGCCATCGCCATAGAAAAGAGCGCTACCATTCGTACCACAACGGGTTAACATTTCGGCATCTACTCGAAATAATACCCTTACGACAAAGGCCGTCGCCAAAAGCAAGAGCTCGAACTTGCTCAAATCATTCAATAATCGACGACACACAGGTTACTTAACATCCAACGTCATTTGGACTATGATAATATATCACGCAAGGCTGGGTAGCCTAGGGCACCCCCGCAACAAAAAAACAAAACAAACACAAAACACCCAACAAAAAGACAATTAAGAGGTACGCATAAAAAGTAACTACTCCATTACAGCTGTTGTATTACAAACATTTTTACAAAGGGCTCAAGGACGCCCCCACAAAAATATCAAAACAAAATTAAATACAACCAAGTCCTATGCCACATCACCCCTTGTGGCATACTCTTCATTGTACCAAGAGTCGGAGATGAGCTTGTCCGTATCGTCATAATCGACATCGTCTCCTCCAGGCATGCCGAAGTCATAACCACACGCCTCTCGAGCGGCACGTGCTTTAATATGCACCTTTCGGAGTTTTGCCTCAGATACTTTCTCGTCAGCACGAAGAGGCTTATACACATCAAGTTGAGCTTCAGCATGAACCCATAGCTCATATAATTTTCGAGGCACGACAGGTTCGACCGAAGCATGGGATGTAGAAGGCTGAGACTGTCGTCACACGTCCTTCCCCTTCAAAGCAACAACTTGTTCGTTTAACGCGGACAACTCCACCTCTAGATCTCGGATACGCCCCTCAAATCTTGCCACCTTAAGCGCAGATGTCTCCACCTCCTTGTCCCGTTCTGATCTACAAACATGAAGGGCATCCTCTAGAGTTGCTGCCTTAGAGATGGCAGTTGCCCTATCCCTTTCAGCATGAGCCAATCCATCAGCATTAGCACTCATCTCGCCTTTAGGTCAACGACCTCTGCCACCTTTCTGTCGAGCTCAACAATTAAGTTGGCTACCTTCGCCTGGAGGTCGACATTCTCGGCCATCACTCCCTTACTCAGCTCGAGCTCATCATCCTTGGCCTTAAGAGCCGCCTCCAGTTCACTGCAACAAGCAATGGCCTTCATCAGGTCCTCATCTCTATATTGGGAAAAATTGAGTTTACATAATGAAGTGATTGAAAGATGACGTGTCATGACACGAAGGCTGGTCAAAGAATGATGATTAGCAAAGAGGCACGAGTTGCAACAGATACGAGCAGAGGTAAAAGTAGAGGCACAAGCAGTTATTCAAAAGACTCAAAGCTCGTACCTATTTATACCCAAAAATCAAAGAGAAAAAATCTGACAGCACAAGAGAGTACAAATACAATATTTAATACTAAAAACGTTAGAGAATATGTATTAAATTACAATGATTATGTAACGTAGTATTTAATGCCTTTAATTGTCTATACTGACCTTATTATGACAAAGGCAAAACATATATCTTTGAGATAGCTATAAAAAGGAGAGAATGGATCATTTGTAAGGACACAAAAGATCATATGAATATATTGGTTTACTTTGTTTTCTTCTGTCTATCTTATTATTAGCAAAATCACTTTCCTTTATTCAGTTTTGATTATCAGTAACTCATGTTCTTCTAAATTAAAGCTTTGACCAAAATTTCACGTTTTAGTTAAACAAATTGGTTACGTTACCGGGAATCTGGTAATATATTCTTTCTTAGCCTAACCTTTTTTGTTGCATCAACCATTTCAAACTTTAATGACAACACCTAAGGAAACCAAGGAAACCAAGGGGACCAACAACTCTAGGGAAATCCACAGGATGATCACACCCCAGTCACTTCTCCACAAAGCTCCCCTTAGCAGTCTCGAGAAGGCACTCCTGATGGATCTCATGCAAATGGAAACGCTCAATTTGAAAATGATGAAGCTGTTAATGAGGCTTTGCAAAAACTAATCGCTCAACAGGTCAATAAAGCTCTTGAGGACTTTGTTATCCAGTTACCTGTCGCACCCACAACACCCACTCCAAATGACAATACTTTAGAGAACCCTCGTTCTGGGCTTGCCAATTCAGGCAGTGGTGGAATCCCCACCGAGTCACGAGATGGAGAACCAGGTAACTTAGTCAATTCTGATTTACAAAATTTAGTACTAACATTGCAGAAACAGCTCAAGGAGCAAAGTGACCGCATAGAGCAAATACCTGGAGTACCGCCTGTAATCAAAGGGATATATATGGATAAATATTCACAACAACCCTGGAAGCCAAGTGTTGCTCCCCTCCCAATTCCAAAGAAATTCAAAATGCCCGATATTCCAAAATATGATGGAACAACTGATCCACGAGACCACGTGACTGCATTCACAACAGGCGTAAAAGGCAACGACTTTACCAAACAAGAAATTAAATCAGTACTGGTTAAAAAATTTGGTGAAACACTCACTAAGGGAGCATTAACATTGTTTCTCTTTTACCTGAAAATTCCATAAATTCTTTTGCTGAGCTTGCAAATTCATTTATGAAAGCACACTCGGGAGCTTAAAAAGTTGAAAAAAGAATGGAAGATATTTTCAAAATCAAGTAAGGGGACTAAAAATTGCTTAGAGAATTCGTGGATAGGTTCCAGCATGAAAGAGTGACGTTACCGCGCGTACCTGACAATGGGGCAGCTATAGCCTTCACTAGTAATTTGAATGAAAAATGCTCCGAAGCCACGAGGCGACTCAAGGAAAGTCTTCGTGAATTCCCAGCAACATCGTGGAATGACGTTTACAACAGGTACATTATGAAGCTAAGGATAGACGAGGATATTATCTCACGATCTCAAAAATAAGAAAAGGTGAGTTCGAGACGGGCGGAAACCGAAAAAAGGTCCGGTAAAAATAGGTACGAACCATATATGGGTCCAGTGGGAAAAGATTCACTATCAAAACAGTACAATCCAAGGTACGATCATAGGTCGAGCAATAGAGAGTCGGGCTCGTCATCAAGATTTGGGAATGATCGAAACGCGCGAGAGTCACGAGATGATGATAGAAATTTGAAAGCAAGATTTGGCGGTTATAATTTTAATGTAAGCACTTCCGAGCTCATAGCTATTTTAAGAAGCATGGGTGATAAGGTACGGTGGCCAAAAGAAATGAGATCGAATCCAAACAGGCGCAACCCTGATCACTGGTGCGAATTTCACAACGATCACGGGCACAAAACGGCAGACTGTAGGTTGTTACAAGGTGAAGTTGATCATCTATTAAATCAAGGGTATCTCACTGAATTATTCAGTGAGAGAGGTAAGCAAGCATACATGAAGAATAGGCAGGAGCCCCTAAAACCACCTTCTCCCAAAAGGACCGTTAATGTCATAAGTGGAGGTGAAGACATCAATGGCGTGACGTAGAAAACAGCCAATAAAGTTTCCAAAGTCATAATTACCCACGGGAAGCGGGTGCGACATGTCTTAGAGAAAGAAAGCATTACGTTTGATGATGCAAATGCAGATGGCGTATTATCCCCACATAACGATGCACTGGTAATATCTCTACTTGTACATGATACTAATGTGAAACGAGTTTGAGTTGATCCAGGTAGTTCCATGAACATTATTCTGCTAAGAGTACTACGTGAGATGCAAGTTGAAGATAAATTAATACCAAAGGCGCATACTCTGTCTGGATTTGACAATTCTAGCGTAGTGACGAAATGGGAGGTAATACTTACAATATTCACAGAAGGAGTTGTCAAAGATATAAAGTTTCAGGTGGTAGATATGGAGATGGCTTACAATATGATCCTTGGGAGACCATGGATCCACGAGATGGATGTCGTTTCGTCAACCTTGCACCAAGTTATTAAATTTCCATCACCATGGGGAATATGTCAAATCTGTGGGGATCAACATCCATCTAGGAGCATCAACTCTGTAGCAGATTCAAGTACGGGAAATGAAGAAAAATAGCAATTACAGAATCCAGTTGAGGGTACCACAACACAAACCTCAACTGAACAAGGACGAACAGACGTGGACTCAAGGCCAGATGTTATTCAAGAACCAGAGAAAAATGAAAATATCAAAACAATGATTGAAGAACTGGAAGCTGTAATATTATTTGCACAATGGCCTGAAAGGAAAGTCTACATAGGGGCCAATCTAAGCCAAGACATGAAAGGTAAGTTGATTGAATTTTTAAAAACTAACGTGGATTGTTTTGCTTGGTCCCACTCTGATATGACAGGAATACCACCAGAGGTAATGACTCACAAATTAAATGAAGACCCATCGTATCCCCCTGTCAAACAAAAGAAGAGAAAGAAAGGAACTTTCAAACATCAGGTGATTCAAGATGAGGTTCAAAAATTACTAAAGATTGAGTCTATCCATGAGGTAAAGTATCCTAATTGGTTAGCCAATACTATTGTGGTACCGAAGAAGAATGGTAAGTGGCGAGTTTGTATAGATTACACAGACCTTAACAAAGCTTGTCCTAAAGATTCTTTTCTATTACCACATATAGATCAACTAATTGATGCTACTACAGGACATGAATTGTTAAGCTTTTTAGATGCGTATTCAGGATACAACCAGATCAAAATGGATCCAATAGATGAAGAAAAAATCTCATTTATAACAGACAGGGGGACTTACTGTTATAAAGTAATGCCTTTTGGTCTCAAAAATGTTGGTGCAACATATCAAAGACTAGTGACCAGAATATTTCAAGAACATTTGGGAAAAACAATGGAGGTCTACATAGATGACATGCTCGTTAAAACTCAACATTCAGGGGATCATATATCGCACTTGTCTGATACGTTTCAAATCTTGCGAAAATTCAATATGAAATTAAATCCGGAGAAATGTGCATTCGGTGTTACATCAGGTAAGTTTTTGGGTTTTCTTATTTCTAACCGTGGTATTGAAGTGAATCCCGCACAGATTAAGGCCATTGAAGAAATTCCTGACATGCTTACAAGTAAAAAAGAAGTGCAGAGGTTGACAGAAGAATTGCAGCCTTGGGGAGATTCATTTCTAAATCATCAGAAAAGTGCTTTAAGTTCTTTTTAGCTCTTAAAAGCAAGATCAGTTCGAATGGACTGAGGAATGTCAGCATGCACTCAAGTAAAAAAGAAGTGCAGAAGTTGACAGGAAGAATTGCAGCCTTGGGGAGATTCATTTCTAAATCATCAGAAAAGTGCTTTAAGTTCTTTTCAGCTCTTAAAAAGCAAGATCAGTTCGAATGGACTGAGGAATGTCAGAAGGCACTCAAAAATTTGAAGACATAACTGTCAAATCCGCCATTGCTCGCAAAACCAAAGGCTGGGGAAAGACTGCTCATCTACCTTGCTGTCTTAAAAGTAGCGGTAGGTGCTGTTTTAGTCCGTGAAGACCAAGGTAAACAATCTCCGATCTATTATGTTACCAAATCTTTATTAGATACGGAGACGCGGTATCCTTAATTAGAAAATCTAGCACTTGCATTAATCATGGCATCTAGAAAATTAAGGCCTTATTTTCAATATCATCCTATCGCTGTAGTAACTGCTTATCCCTTACGCAATATATTACATAAGCATTAGTTATTAGGTAGGTTAGCCAAGTGGGCTATAGAATTAGGTGAGTATGACATCATATACCAACCTAGAACCGCGATAAAATCTCAAGTGTTAGCAGATTTTGTGGCTGATTTTAGCCAAGGAATGCAATTAGAAGCAGAAAAAGAATTACAAGTGTTCAACGGATCTAATCCGGGGATTTGGACCTTATTTACTGATGGTTCGACTAATGTGAAAGGTGCAGGCTTAGGAATTGTTTTGTTACCACCTACAGGCGAAACCATTCGACAAGCCATTAAATGTCATTCTATAACTAACAATGAGGCAGAGTATGAAGCTGTGATTGCAGGTTTAGAACTGGCACGAGAACTTGGCATTAATCAGATTATAATCAAAAGTGATTCGCAGCTCGTAGTTAATCAAATGCTGGGGACTTATACGGCCAGGGAAGCACAGATGCAGCAGTACTTAGAGAAGGTACGGGATCTGATTAGGTAATTCCAAACCTAGAAGTTACGCAAATACCAAGAGATGAAAATGTCGAGGTAGATACCCTAGCTAATCTCGCATCTGCGGCAGACGTGGCAAGCAATGAAAATGCTTCTGTAATTCATTTGTTTCATTCAGTGCTCGATCTAGACAAAAATGAGGTAAATTTTAATAACTTAACTTGGGATTGGAGGAACGAGATTGTTGCTTTTTTGCAGTATGGTACCGTCCCTGAAGACAAGAGAAAAGCTCACGCGCTTCGAAAAAAGGCTGCCCGATATTGTTTAAAGCAAGACAATCTTTATCGAAAAATGTTTGGTAGACCCTTAGCAAGATGCCTCGGACATTCTCAGATAGAATACGTAATGAGAGAAATACACGAGGGGCATTGTGGAAATCACGCCGGAGGAAGATCACTGGTAAGAACCATAATTAGGGTAGGTTATTATTGGCCCAAAATGGAGGAAAAATCGGAAAATTTCATGGCTAAATGTGATAAATGCAAAAGGTATGGTAATAACATGCATAGACCTGCGGAGTTGTTACATCCGGTCATTGCACTGTTGCCTTTTATAAAATGGGGGATGGATATCGTGGGTCCGCTACCACAAGCAAAAGGACATGTAAAATTCTTGCTCGTACTCACTGACTATTTTACTAAATGGGTGGAAGCAGGAGCATTCAAACAGGTGCGAGAAAAAGAAGTTAGAAATTTCATTTGGCGAAATATCATATGTCGATTCGGTGTGCCAAAGGAAATCGTGTGTGATAATGGCCCTCAATTTATAGGCGCACAAATCACAGAGTTCTTTCAAAATTGGCAGATTAAAAGGATTACATCCACACCTTATCATCCGGTGGGTAATGGACAAGCTGAGTCAACAAACAAAATCATTATCAACAATTTAAAGAAGCGTTTGGAGGAATCCAAAGGTAATTGGCCAGAATTGTTACCTGGAGTTTTATGGGCATACCGCACAACAACAAAAACAAGTACGGGAGAAACACCATTTTCATTGGTTTATGGAGATGAAGCTTTAATTCCAGTTAAGATAGGAGAGCCAAGCACAGTTTTACACAAGCGTCAGAAGAGCCTAATTACGAAGAAATGCGCATAAATCTTGATCTACTTGAAGGAAAAAGAGAAGCTGCATTAATAAGAATGACAACACAAAAGCAGGTCATAGAACGATACTACAATCGAAAAACACGCCTAAGATTCTTCAAGATTGGGGACTTCGTGCTCAAAAAGGTTTTTCAATCTACGAAGGCAGCCAATGCGGGAAAACTAAGTCCAACCTGGGAAGGACCCTACAGGATTCATGATATCGCAGGGAAAAGAGCATACAAGCTGGAAACGATGGATGGCAAGATACTACCTTCACATTGGAATACTGTTCACCTGAAGAGATATTATTTCTAAGGAATACCCACGGTCAGGTATCTATATTTTAAAATTTAATTTTTGAATTGTTAAAATTTTACTAACGATTTTAGATGGTAGGCAAAAAGTTAGCCCGTAGTAAATGATGAATCACGACCTACAAGGCACGTGGAATAAATTAAAATTTTCGGTCTAGGGTTACAACTATTCTGATAGAAATTCATACGGGTTAAGCAGTCTTCATCTATAATCGCACCTCTGAGTCCCGTGTGTTTTTTCTTTTCAGGAAAGGGCCAAATGAGAGGAACAATCAAGTGCTCGAGGCTTCATACTTCAACGCTCAAACACTTGGGGGACTATATAATATACATAAGCATGTGTATAAAGAAGGCGAAGAAGATTGGGAAATAATCAAAGATCAAGCCTGAGAAGTTCACTCATTGAATGAGTCAAGTGCAGTGCAAAGTCACGAGCTAAGGCCAAAGAAAAACCGTATCATAGTTAGGGTAAAGGCAATGTACTGAAACGGGTTATAAATAAAAACCTTGTGTTAATTTAATGTACTTAAACATGTTATAAATAAAAACCTTGTGTTCATTTAATGTACTGAAATAGGTTATAAATAAAAACCTTGTGTTCATTTAATGTACTGAAATGGGTTATAAATAAAAATCTTGTGTTCATTTTTTGTTTTTGAAATCTGTTATAAGAAAAACAGTTACGAGAAAGTTATAAAAGCAATTCAAATACATGTAAAGTATTATTCAAAACTAGACAAAGTTCAAATAAAAACTTGTCAAAGTTATTTCAAGAAACATGTGTATTCCTATTTCTTTTATCGTATATTAACACCATTATGAAGTTGAGACGTCTTCTTCATTAAGTGTCGAATATAAAAGGGCCCTCTTTTATAAAATTCATGATTAATTCAAGTATTCATGAAATTAACAGAAGCATTTTTGAAGAATAAAAATGCAAGTTATTCAGTAAGTCCTAAAAAATAAAGGCAAGAATAAACAAAACAGAAGTTCAAACAGCAACGGAAACTTCTTAATATTAAAAAGGTTTAGACTAAATAACCCATACTGTAACGAACTTCCTCTGAGTCCATTGGAGTCCAACAACGAAATCCATAGTGATACACTCCCACTTCCACTCAGGAATCTCTATCTTCAGAAGCAAACCACCAGGTCTCTGATGCTCGTACTTTACTTGCTGACATTTTAAACACCGAGCTACATGTGCTTATATATCCTTCTTCATCTTTCTCCACCAATAATGCTGCCGCAAGTCCTGATATATCTTAGCGGTGCCCGGATGAATAGAATACCGAGAACTGTGGGCCTCCTCTAGAATCAACTCACGAAGCCCATCCACATTAGGCACACAAACACGACCCTGCATCCTCAAAACTCCTTCATCACCAACCGTAACCTGTGTGGCATCACCGTGCCTCACTGTGTCCCTAAGGGCAAACAAATGAGGGTCATCATACTGCCCATCTCTGATGCGCTCAATTAAGGAAGACCGAGCAACTGTGCAAGCTAAAACACGATTGGGCTCAGAAACATCTAACCTCACGAACTGATTGGCCAAGGCCTGAACATCTAATGCAAGCGTTCTCTCACCGACTAGAATGTACGCAAGGCTGCCCATACTGATTGACTTCCTACTCAAAGCATCGACCACCACATTGGCCTTCCCGGGATGATACAAGATGGTAATATCATAATCTTTCAATAGCTCCAACCACCTTCTCTGCCTCAAATTGAGCTCCTTTTGTTTGAAGAAATACTGCAAACTCTTATGATCCGTGAACATCTCACACGACACGCCATATAGATAGTGCCTCCAGATCTTCAGCGCGTGAACAATGGCTGCTAGCTCCAATTCATGAACTGGATAATTCTTCTCGTGAATTTTCAGTTGCCGCGAAGCATATGCAATAACCTTGCCAGCATCAATACCGCACCAAGTCCAATACGAGATGCGTCACAATATACCGTATAGGGCCCTGAATCTATGGGCAACACCAACACCGACGCCGTAGCTAAAGCTGTTTTGAGCTTCTAAAAGCTCGCTTCACACTCGTCTGACCATCTGAACGAGGCACCCTTCTGCGTCAGCCTGGTCAATGGGGCTGCTATAGATGAAAACCCCTCCACAAACAGACGGTAATAACCCGCCAATCCCAAGAAACTACGGATCTCTGTGGCTGAAGTAAGTCTAGGCCAATTCTGAACGACCTTAATCTTCTTAGGATCCACCTGAATATCCTTTGCTGATACAACGTGACCCAAGAAAGTAACTGAACTCAAGCAAAACTCACATTTCGAAAACTTAGCATATAACTAGCTGTCTCTCAGAGTCTGAAAAACGATCCGAAGATGCTGCTCATGCTCCTCTCGACTGCGGGAGTAGATCAAGATATCATCAATAAACACAATCACAAAGAAATCCAGGTAAGGCTTGATCACCTGGTTCATCAAATCCATAAATGCTGCTGGGGCATTTGTCAGCCCAAATGACATCAATAGAAACTCATAATGTCCATACCGAATCCGGAAAGTGGTCTTAGGGACATCAGATGCCCTAATCCTCAACTGATGGTAACCTCAAATCGATCTTTGAAAACACCTTGGCACCCTGAAGCCGATCAAATAAGTCATCAATCCTCAGCAATGGATACTTCTTCTTGATGGTGACTTTGTTCAACTGCCGATAGTCTATGCACATCCTCATCGACCCATCCTTCTTCTTTACAAACAACACCGGCGCACCCCAAGGCGAGACACTAGGTCGAATAAAGCCTTTATCAAGCAAATCTTGCAACTGTTCCTTCAATTCTTTCAACTCCGGCGGGGCCATGCGTTATGGCGGAATAGAAATGGGCTGAGTGCTTGGGACTTCGGAATTCCATTCCGGGCATACGCCCAGGTCCCATATTTTACTACGGACCCACCGGGCTTGGGACCTCGGAATTCTTTTATCAAAAATTTATTTCTCGGGTTTGGGACCTCGGAATTCGATTCCGGGCATACGCCCAGGTCCCATATTTTACTACGGACCCACCGGGACCGTCAAAACACAGGTTCGGGTTCGTTTTCTCATAACATTGACCGAAGTCAACTAAAATCAACTTTTTAGACCAAAAATTATTATTTCATCAATTTTTTACATAGAAGCTTCCCGAAAACGCGCCCGAACTACATACGCAAATCGAGGCGAGATAAAATGAAGTTTTTAAGGCTTCGGAACATGAAATCGAGTTCTAAAACATAAAATAATCCTTTGGGTCATCGCAACGAAGAACAACAGAAACAATATAACTCACAAGTAATTCATCTACCACTTACAAAGGAACAATCAAAATATTTAATTGTTCCTATATTATTCAATTGATTCGTTCAATACCAACAAAATCAGACCGAACGAATTTGTGGAGAAAGCAGACAATTTGAATGATATTTGTGGAGAAAGCAGACTATTGCTGCCTTCAACTAGCCATTTTTTTAGCTATTCCATATTTAAAATCTTTCCTTAGTTTTATATTCAAAAAATTTCTTTACGTATTTAATTAACTCATTTTGAAGATAATAAGATACTCGTAAAAAAAAGCGAACGATATTTCACCAAGGACCTTCATGTTTTTAGTATTTTAGTAGTAGTATTAATTAAGATAATATAGATTACTTATCTATCTTAAATCAAACACTAATCCTAATCCATATTCAACATGATTAATTAGGAAGTTGGAACCAATGAGAGCTAATGGCTTGTTTTTAGTTTCAAAGAGTATTTGTAAACACGTTAACAGCTGAATGCACAGTACACAATTTTTGACTTTAGTAACTCCACGAGAAAATAGTGCCTTTGCTGACTCATCTCGTACCAATCTAAAATGGATAAACCCTGACGTGTCAAATAAACTTCTCCAAACAAAGAGCTACCACGTGTTCACGACAATTGGTTGTCCCAGTATATTCCACATGGAGATGGAGTGCTGAAAGATGCTAAAATGGGATATCCTCCATCTATTTAATATCCACCGTTTAAATTTATATAAGGGTTAAGAAAGAAAGTAGGATATTTAGAACTTGTAAATCTAAATATACTATATTATACTTAATGAATTTTTTAAAATTAAATTGCTTTTAAATATAAAAAATTGTCATTTGTTTTGGTCCATAAACAAGGAAAAGCGCCACATACAAAGGAATAGAAGGAGCTGAGCAATGTTATCATATCCTAGTCGATGACTAGCTCTTAAGAAATTGTCATTTAAAAATTGTTATTTGGTGAATTGAACTATAACTTGATTATGTCGTGAATAATATAGTAAAAATTGTTGTAGGTGATCAATAATACAAAGAATTGTTACAATTGAATAGTCCGATTAAAGGAATAATATAGTAACTTTTTTCCCCAATATTTATATCAACAAATAAATGTAAGATAGTCTTTACACTTAAATTTTACCCGCTAAAATTAAATTACTTAGACTTGTGTAAACATAATTTCTAAAAACAAAACGTAGCATGGATTATGAAGAGTTATATGCTAAAACTTGAATGCCATAATAATTATCTTAACACAAGAGATTACATTATTAAACGAACGTCACATCATTTTTTAATATCAGGATTAGACTTAAGATGCGGCGACCAAACAACCCTCTAAGAAAAGGAGAAAAGGAAAGAAATCGAACCGAAGAAACGTCGCCGCTTGAAAGGTAGTTGTTGATGTGCCCATTGGAACGCCTATAAATAGAAGGGCCTGTTTGCCACTAAGCAATGCATTAACTTAGGAAACGTACTCCATTGTGTCTTAGTACGTGGCCATCTCTCCAAAAATCCTGCATAGCCTTCTCTTTATCTGTTTTATTATACTATCATCTTTATTATCCAATCATCTTTAAAAAAAAAAACTAGTGTTTTTGTACTAAGATAACATTTAAAGTAACAATCATGTGCGGGATCTTGGCTGTTTTGGGTTGTTCTGATGATTCTCAGGCCAAAAGGGTTCGTGTTCTCGAGCTCTCTCGCAGGTAAATTATATTTCCCTTCTTTTCTGTATTGTTAATGTTATTGTGTTGCGTTATTATATTGATTCTTTTTATGAGAAAGTAGTTTCCTGAACGTTTGCATTTTAGAATAAAAGAAGACTAAAGCTTAAGATAGATTATATATTTAGATATTCTTGACGTGGACCTATATCTTAGATTCACAATATAATTTTCTCGGACCAACTGTTTTAGCATGACTTGTAAATGATGTTGATATGAAAAGCTGTGATTTAATTAGTAGGAGTAATTCATTTCCATGTTACAATTACTTATCTTTCTCCTCCTTGTGTTCTTGCCACTGCTAGAGGCAGATCTATAATTCCTACTTAGAGTATTGAACACATTGTACTTTTGAAATTGTAAGTGTGCAGTTTAATATTTGTTAAAATTTTGAAGGTTTTTTTAATTACATGTATATCGTGACGTTATATAGCCTCTCTACCCGCATAAGGTAGGGGTAATGTCTGCGTACAAATAGGCTGATTTCACTCTGTGTTCAGTTGAATCAATATATGCGGCATCCACCACTGTTTGCAAATGCATGGGAATGGAAAAGTCATGCCTCATCACTGTCACACATGATTTTTATTTATTTATTTATTATATATGATTCTTTAAATCTATTAGTGGGTACTGAATCTTGCTAACTGATCGATTGATGAAACAGGTTGAAGCATCGTGGACCAGATTGGAGTGGGCTGTATCAACATGGGGACTGTTACTTGGCACATCAGCGTCTAGCTATTGTTGATCCTGCTTCCGGTGATCAACCTCTGTTTAACGAAGATAAGACGATTGTTGTTACGGTGGGTGCTTTTAATTTCATGTTTACTCTCATTTCTTGCTCAGTTTACTGATGAAAACGAAACTAATGCTGATAACTATCAACCAATCAACCACATACAAGTAGGGGTCGACTATATGATTCATTATATCCTTTCCTCTATTCAAATAGTTGATGATTAATTTCATGCCAAAAATTTCAGGTAAATGGAGAGATCTACAATCACGAGCAACTTCGTAAGCAAATGCCTAATCATAAGTTCCGGACTGGCAGTGACTGTGATGTCATTGCACACCTAGTGAGTACTCATCTTCCAACTTAGGAAACATGTATGTATATGTAAAATTATTCCCTGATTATATTATGTACATTAATCAGTATGAAGAACATGGAGAAGATTTTGTGGACATGCTGGATGGGATCTTCGCTTTTGTGTTATTGGATACTCGAGATAACAGCTTTCTTGTTGCTCGTGATGCCATTGGAATTACTTCCCTTTATATTGGTTGGGGACTTGATGGTAAGATTCCATATGATTTTCTCACTTAGATTTTGTTATTGCAAATGAATATGTTGAATCCTTATATGTACTAATTGTTGTAATTCTGTTCCTTCTCAGGGTCTGTATGGATATCATCTGAGCTTAAGGGCTTGAATGATGACTGCGAACATTTTGAAGTTTTCCCACCAGGGCACTTGTACTCTAGCAAGAATGGCGGCTTTAGGAGGTGGTACAATCCTCCTTGGTTCTCTGAGGCCATTCCTTCCACTCGTTATGATCCCTTAGTTCTCAGGCGTGCCTTTGAAAATGTGAGTTAATATTGTTGTTGTTGAAATGGATCCAACATGTTGGTTTTAAGGCTATATATCATTTTGCAGGCTGTTATCAAAAGGTTGATGACTGATGTCCCCTTTGGTGTTCTCCTCTCCGGGGGACTCGATTCATCCTTGGTTGCTTCGATTACTGCTCGCTACTTGGCTGGTACAAAGGCTGCCAAGCAGTGGGGAGCACAGCTTCATTCCTTCTGTGTTGGCCTTGAGGTCAGATAATCTTGAGACTTGTGTGATTACAACATTAATAACGACAACACCTCATTCACAAGCTAGTAAGGTCAGCTATATGAAATCTGATACCGATTTGCTTGCTTTCACCGAACAGGGCTCACCGGATCTCAAGGCTGCAAGAGAAGTTGCTGACTACTTGGGAACCGTTCACCACGAGTTTCACTTCACCGTTCAGGTTTTGATGGAGCAACTCTATTTTCACTTGATCTATCATCCTCTTCGTTTCTCCTTTGTTTACCTGATGGCAAATGACATGTGTTGTATTTGCAGGATGGAATTGATGCAATTGAAGATGTTATTTACCATATTGAGACATACGATGTAACGACAATCAGAGCAAGCACTCCTATGTTCCTTATGTCGCGTAAGATTAAGTCACTAGGAGTGAAGATGGTCATATCTGGGGAAGGATCTGATGAAGTGTTTGGTGGCTACTTGTACTTTCACAAGGCTCCCAACAAGGAAGAGTTCCACAAGGAAACATGTCGCAAGGTATAAGAAAGTGCTTCCAGTTCCTAGTTTAAATAGGACAAGGAGTTGAGAAAATGTTGATTTTTTCCCTATGCAGATTAAAGCGCTTCACCAATATGACTGCTTAAGAGCAAATAAGTCAACATCTGCATGGGGTTTAGAAGCTAGAGTCCCTTTCCTAGATAAGGAGTTCATCAATGTTGCCATGAGTATTGATCCAGAGTGGAAGTTGGTAAGTAGTTGACCCCCAATTGTTGATCGAATAAACAATCAACTGTCCCTAAAACTATGTATTTATTCATTTCAGATTAAACCAGAGCAAAGGAGGATTGAAAAGTGGGCTCTAAGGAGGGCCTTTGATGATGAGGAGCATCCTTATCTCCCAAAGGTGTACTAAATCGCCATTTTCAAACTGATTTGCAAATGATTTTGAATGTTATATTATTAATCAAACTAACAATTTACTCATTACATTCCTTGCAGCACATCCTGTATAGGCAAAAAGAACAATTCAGTGATGGCGTGGGCTATAGTTGGATAGATGGACTCAAAGCACATGCTGAACAACATGTGCGTTTCAATGACTAATCAACGACTTTCTACTGCTCTTATTTATCTTCCAATGCTTGTTTGTTTTAAAGCTGACCGAGGAAACAAATTTTTTCCTTTAATAGGTGACCAATAGGATGATGTTTAATGCTTCACATATATTCCCTCATAACACACCCATTACAAAGGAAGCATACTACTATAGGATGATTTTCGAGCGCTTTTTCCCACAGGTAATTTGTTCAGATAATAGTGAGAATTTATGATAAATGGACTAATTTACGTTTGTTGTCGATTTTGCAACCTTCCAACAGTGTGAGCAAGCTCACATAATCGGAATTTTTTGTTCAAATAATAATGCATTGGAAATCATAATGCTAAATTGAGATTTACTTTTAACCATGTTCCTCTACCATTTTTGGTTCTGCAGAATTCAGCTGGGCTAACCGTTCCTGGAGGAGCAAGTGTGGCGTGTAGCACAGCTAAAGCTGTAGAGTGGGATGCTTCTTGGTCAAAGAACCTTGATCCTTCAGGCAGGGCTGCTATTGGTGTACATAACTCGGCTTATGAGAATCATGTACCTGCTATGGCTAATGGGAATTTGGCCACAAAAATCATTGGCCGTGCGCCGTCTATGGTAGAAGTTGGTGCTGCTCATGAGCTCACAATAAGGAGTTAGCAGCAGTTTATTATTATTATTATTATTATTATTAATATTATTATTATTATTATTATTATTATTATTATTATTATTATTATTATTATTATTATTATTATTATTATTATTATTATTATTATTATTATTATTATTATTATTATTATTATAAGTTTTAGTCTATTGTCATTGTTAAGGGAAGAGGCAGCATGTCTTTTAGCTGTTCTGCTACATTAAAAAGCATCCGGTCATGTATTATATAGAATAAAGACCAGATGAGGGTGGTTTTAAGCCGAACAATATTAATACTATTGTTGGATTAGCAAGTCTTAGGAGCTTTTCAGTTTTCTACTTAAACTATCATATTTTTGTCAGTTTCCTACTTAAACTATTCGAAGTCCCCAAAATCCTCCCGAACTATATTGTCCTTCGTATTAAAACCCCGGGCTTGGGAGTGCGCGGTAGCGGTAAAAAGGGGAGAAATTAAAAAATAGCCAGATTTACAAGTGGTCATTCAAAAATAGCCACAGTTTCAAAAGTAATCGAAATTTAGCCATTTTTCATGTAAAGATAAATCTGAACGAAAGCACTGTTGAGATTCCATCATAATATGCTGGAACTTTCCGAGTGTTCGAGTTCAAATTTTTTATATATGAGATTCCATCATAATATGGTGGAACTTTCCGAGTGTTGGAGTTCCAACATAATATGCTGGAAGTTCATACACAGGTGCACCGATCTCCAGTATATTATGTTGGAACTTTTCATGTTGCAGCAAAATAGTGGCTATTTTTAATGACTTTGTAAACGCTGGCTATTTTTGAATGACCAGTCCGAAAATTGGCTAGCCCGTGCTATTTTTACGGTGAAAAGCCATCAAAATGGCCCACCTAACAAAAAATAATGGCTAATTAGTCTAACTCTCTTTCAAATTTATTTTTTAATAAATATTCTCCTATTTCAGTTGTATACATCTTTCTTCCTAAATTTTCACCATTCTTCCTTATTTGTTTTACCTTTCTTCTTTGTTCTTCACCTTGTTCTTTTTTTTTAAAACCTTTTTTCTTCAATTCTTCATATGGGTTTCTTCTGGAAAAAAATTTCCCTCTTTTATTTCCCCTAAAATTATTTATTTTCTTTCTTGTTTTAGTCTTCTTTCTTTCATGTCTTACACTTATTTTTGAAAGAATACCAATTTAAATCTTTTTATTAAACTCAACACCTTGTAAAGAATAAAGTTGAATCTCTTGAACCTTTTTATGTAATATGGAATTAGAGAATGTAATTGCCGGATAATTAATTTTTTATTTGGAAAATTTTATTTTGTGTAATCTTTTTTATGTAATATAAGATGATTTTTAAGAAATGCAACACTATATGGCTTTATTTATATTTTAACTATGCTACAAAATGAATATTTATAAGAACTTATCAATTGGAGTCCAGCATAAAGCACAATCACAATTAAACCAAATATTAATACAGTACATTAGATATTATTTTGGCAAAGAATCCTAGAATTAATCAATTATTCTAGAGTAATACATCATGAGTAAACTATATAAAAAAAACTGTGTACAAACTATAGGGGAATATAGTTCAGGGAGGTTTTGGGGACACCAGATGGTTTAAGTAGGTAACTAAGAAAAAAGTGATAGTTTAGGCAGGTTTTAGGCTGAGTTAAATAGCCACGTGTAGTCGTGTAGTGCTACATGACACATTTTTTAGACTACAAAGAGGGGCAGCTGTGAGCACGTGATTTTTGTTTCGCGCGACAATCGCTCCAAAAGAAATAAAAAAAAATAACAATTGGTCCTGCTGTACAATTTTTGGATTTTTACATGGCACTTTGTTAATTATTTATGATTTTTGCCCATTTTTATTTTTATTAAAAACAAAATACAAAAAATGTATGTGTCATGCATAATTTGAACCGTAACCCGGTTGTTAAATAGAAAATCATAAATAGGCATCTTTGTCCGTGATTTTGTTTTGTTTGATTTTACCTGTTTTAAAATATTTTTATGCGCGTGCAAATAATTGTATTAAGTGTTTATGAAATTTTATTTACTTAGGTTTTGTTTTAAAAATAAAAAAATAAAAAAATAAAAAATAATAATAATAATAAAAAAAAGGAGATGCAGAATTGGGTTTAAAAATCGGTTGGGCTTACTTTTATTGTTAATTCAAAGCCCAAAACAACCCAACCCAAAACCCCATGTAAACCCGGTCCAGACCAGCTAGCCTCAAGGGGCGTTCCAAACGACGCCGTTTTGATCCAGTCTGATCTGGGCCGTTGATCTCAGATTGATCAACGGCCAAGATCTCTCACCCCAAACCCACTAACAGACCCGACCCGTCTCACCCGGACCGACCCCAACCCTTTACCCTTGAAACGACGCCGTTCCCTGTTAGTCGAAGGATCCTGGCCCTTCATCACATCTCATCCAACGGCCAGGATCCACCTACCCACTAACTATATAAACTCATAACCTTACCCTGCCCCCTATCCGAACCCCAGCCTTCATCGTCTTCACAAGAACCCCAAACCCTAGAGCCGCCTCTGTACACCTTCACCATGAAAGCCGGCGGCATGAACGCCGGTGGCCTTCACCTTAACACCATAGAACCCCCTCACCGCCCTGAACATTGATCTGTTGGCCGTTTAGTTCGAATCCCTTCCCACCTTCTCGAATCTTCATTTGAAGATTCGAGTCGGAACCCGATTTACACCAATCGACCTCAACTTCACACCAGACAGTCCCCAGACCCCCTCGTGACCAAACCATGCTTGGTTTGGTCCGAATCTAACCAGGGAAACACGAATCCCAGATCTAATTTTTTGAACCCTAGTTTTCTCCATGCATGTTCCATATCTGTTCAAGCCGAAGAGATTAAGGTCTAATGGACCTTAATCGAAGTGTTTCTCATTTGAGAAACACTTCGATTAAAGTCCGTTCAGCCTTAAGAAAGGTCTGTCCGAATCCAAATTAAGGCTTTTGATTTTTCGAGTTTTAAGGTGAGTTTTGCTTTTCTTTTCTTATTTCTGTTAGTCCATGTTCGTTTTCAAGATCTGTTCATATTTTGTGTAATTCATTTCGAATTTTATCAACTGTGTCCTGTCCACTTTGCCGGAACCTCGGTGTTTTGAGTCCTTCTTCTGTTTTGTTCTGATAATGTGTATGTATGTATTTGTTGTGCAATTAACTGAATCTCAAATTTGAACCGATTAACTGACTCCTCAAGTACAATTCTGTTTGGTCAGTACAATTCAAATCATGTGTCGATACTGTTAAATGTCTAATTTTTGGCTACGATTGTATGTGTTATAACTAATATAGTCGAGTCGACATGTGTCGTCAATTAGTTTCAGATGTTGAACAATAACAAATTGATCTGCTTCTGTTAAGCATTGTATGAATCAGTTAGGAATTGAATTTAGCTACTTATAGTTGTTAATCTGAATCAGAAATATAAAAAAAGATTGGTTTTGTTTAGTTGCAGTCAGAATTGGAGGGCATGTGCACTTGTGCACAACATGTGCACTTGTGCACAACATGGGCATAAAGGCCTTTGTTACATTTAAAATAGTTTGACAGCATATGCTGTCAGATTATACCATGCTGCCCAATACCCTGCTTTAGTTTAAGAAGTATTAAACCTCTTTCAAAAGAGTAAGTCTGCCAGGGAATGTGATGGGGTTCTAATACTTAAAAGTTTGAGTGGAAACTGAAAAGGAGGGAGCACATGGGAGGGTGTTTTGAGATTGATGAACAGGCTGTTAAAGGGCTAAGTTTTAGGCTTATAAAAGGGGGGAAGAGGGAGACATACAGGGAGGGAAGAGAGAACTGGGAGGGAATTAAGAAGAAGGAGAGCTGAAGTTCTGGGGGATAGATACACACACACAGACAGAGAAAAAGAGAATACACACAGAAAACTTAGTTTGGAGATTGAGAGCTGAAGCTCTGAAAAACAGAAAAACTGGAAAAGAACTCTGTTTGATAACACAGACAGACAAAACTAGAAATTGCATTCTTATTTGCTGTCTTGATTTCACTGGTCTTGATCTGTTTGTTCAACACTGATTTCTTCTAAATCCAACTGAGTCTGCTGGTTGTTTGTTGGTTTACTCTGGGACTTGGTCTAGCTGGGATCTTGATTCTACCCCAATTGTTTCATTTGTTGCTGCTGCTGCTATTCTGTTTTTGCTGCTGCTGATTTCCCTATCTTCTTCCTCTTCTCCTTTGCATTTTCAGTATTTCCAGGTACATATTTCGAGTCTCACATTGGTGTAGCTGATTGTAACATTGAAAAGCATGAATTGAAAGATCTGAAGGAGTTATAATCATCCGCTGTTTATTGACTGCCTTTTTCATAAATGTTGCTAAGTCGTGTAAATTTTAGTTTGTAGTTCAATAGAGAAGTACATTAGTAAGTTTGTATCTGATTGAAGCCTATGCTGATTTTAAACCACAATATGCAATTGATTTAATGGTATATAGGATGTAACTACAATTCATGGAATATGCAACCATTAGTATAGTTGTTAATTCAAAATCCGTTCTTCAGCATGCTTCGAATATATAGGTTGTTTAATCCCGCAAAAATACAATACAGTTTTTTTTAGATTCTTGGGTTGCAATTTTATTAGGCATGTTTAAGATAGTTTTTTTTACACCATAGGTAGCATCCTTTGGTAAGGAATTCCATTAATCTTGTTTAAGCAATTTAATTTAAATTCGACTCAAGGATGTTTGTTCGGTTTAAGCGTTGTACTTCGTCAGCTCGTATGTGATTTCTTTGACAAATTAAAGCATTTTTCCATGAAGTATAATGTTTTCTCCACTTTGTAAATAATTGATCAGAAATTGATAAGAATCCAGATTGGGCCCAAACATATAATTAAATTAGCATGTACCTTTTTTTCTTCTTCTAGTTTTAGAGGCAAACGCATTAGAAATGTAGCCACTTTAGGATATCCTTTCTAAAATAGAGACGAGCCTCGCTAAATGAAAAATGCAAATTGCGGGGCCCTCAATAACTAGCCATAACAAATACTTAGAATTTGGGACAGGCCAGTTAGTGAATTTCATGGCCTTCCCCAAGAATTATAACACGTTAGACTCTTTAGGCACGGTTTAATTAAATAACAGTCTTAAACTCGGGTGCACATTGATGTGACCCAAATCCAAATCTCAACGGAGTCAAGATGTGTCGACGACCACGGGTGCATTGATTGTGACGTGGTTCGAGATACATTTCCACGACGTTGCAATTCTATAAAAAAATAAAAAAATGATAATAATAAAAGCGGTTTAAACTTAATAAAAGCACGTAAGTCATAACATGCATTTAAATCAGATATTTAGCCATTATAACAATTTAAGCGACCGTGCTAGAACCACGGGATTCGAGGGTGCCTAACACTTTCCCTCGGGTCAACAGAATTCCTTACTTAGAATTTCTGGTTCGCAGACTTCATTTGGAAAAGTCGAAAATTTCCTCGATTTGGGATTCAAGATAAACCGGTGACTTGGGACACCAAAAACCAAACCTTTCCCAAGTGGCGACTCTGAATTAAATAAATAATCCCATTTCGAATATTGTCACTTAAATTGGAAAAACTCCCTTCGGGGCGGGCGCGCAAAAAGGAGGTGTGACAGCTCTGGCGACTCCGCTGGGGAAAAGTTCCCAGAACCACTGGTTCAGGGTTCAAGAATTCGAGCTTAGAATAATTGTTATATTTGGCTTTATTATCTGATCTTTATTACATGTTTTTGCATAACGTGCTAAATGTTGTCTTTTACCGCTTTGATATTATTTGAACTGTATATAAACTGTGCCGAAACCCTTCTCTTCTTACCTCCGGGGAGAAGCTCGCTGGTCGAGACTCCCTATTCTGTTAGTGTCAATACCTGAAATAAGAAAGAGGTCGGACAAGTTACAAAGCCGGACGATCTCGTGGGTCCCCGGTACGTAGCCCCCTCCTCGACTCGAGTTGTCCGCTCGGGTACACAGTCTAGAACAAATACCCAGGTTACGAACCTAGAATAACTTGACTTCATGCCAGATCCCTAGTAGGAACGCTTATTTGCATCATGTTGCATTTGACTTAGGGGACTCAACACAGGGGTTGGGTCCGTCTAGGACAGGCAACCGGAAATGAAAAGACCATCCTGCTGCATCCTATTTGTTTTGCGCATTTATTTGCTTCAGTTCCGCATGCTGACCGGTTTTTAAAAAAAAATTAAAAAAGAAAAATAGTAGCGTAGGGAGATAATTACTTCTTTTGGAAAAACCAATGTCTGAGTAGTGTCGAAACCTCGCCGGAATTTCTTCTCTTCTAAAATATATATAAATAAAAGAGATTGTCTTCTAGTTTGATTTTAAAAAAAATATAAAAATTTTCTTTTTATCATTTTCAAAATCAAAAAAAAAGAGAAGGTATTGATTTAAAAGTAAAAAAACGGAAAATTCATAATTCAAAAAAAAAATGTTGTTTCTTTTGTAGTACCCCTTTTATAAATTCAGACTAATAGTCCAAATATTTCCTAAAAAAAAAATAATAAATATTTTCTTTAGTCTTTATCTCTTTTCAAAAATAGTATAAAAATATATATTCTTGTTTTCTAGGTTTATTTGATTTTCTCTATTCACGATAGCCCGAACTACGCCGGTTTGATTCTCACCGGATGTGAGATACGTAGGCAACCCTCGTCGGGTTCAACCCCATTTTGCTAAAATAGCCAAAATCAATGAATAAAAAAAAATGTGTTTCAAACTTTAAAAAAGAGTCGTAAATAAATCAGGTGATGTTGTTTTGTCATAAATAGCCGAATGTTCCCGAAAGGGACGCCGGAAGGTTGACTTTGCATAAACAGCCACCTTTGAGTCATTTTTTTAAAGGTTTGGCCCAATTGACCCACACAGCCTTAAAATCCTTGTCACCGAGGCGTTGAAAGGCCGTGTTGGCAACATTGAGTTTTCTAATTCGAAAACGATAAAAAGTCATAAATAAATCGGGTGATGCTGTTTTGTCATAAATAGCCGAATATTCCCGAAAGGGACGCCGGAAGGCTGACTTTGCATAAATAGCCACCTTTGGGTCTTGTTTAGTATTTTGTCCAGTTGACCCACACGGCCTTAAAATCTTCGTCCTCAAAGTGTTTAAAGGCCGTGTTCAAAACTTGATCCCTTTTGTAAAATATTTTTTTTTTGAGTCAAAATCATTTTTGTTGAAATCACCTTAATAAATGTGCAGGATGAGCACGATGCAAAATGAACATTTTTCAATAATGACCAAAATCCCTGTCAAGTTACGGCTATGGTGGAATGATCTAGGCGCTGAAGGACAAAATGAGGTCAAGAAATATCTGAAAGGTCTCGTGGGTTTGTTGGAAATCCAGCCTCGGGGAGATATCATAAGAGCTTTGGTTACCTATTGGGACCCGGCGCACAATATTTTCCATTTCTCTGATTTTGAACTCACCCCGACTTTGGAAGAAGTGGCCGGATACATCGGGAATGCTGAACTTCCTTTAAGGCAAAAATACTTGGTCGCCCCAAGAGTTGTCACGGTACATCGGTTCCTAGATTCATTGAAAATACCCAGAACGGTCCACAACCCGGATCTGGCAGCCGGATTTTGTACTCCATGCTTCATATATGATAGGTACGGTCATGAGGGGGGATTCAATAATCCAATCAACAAACTGTGCAGCAAAGGTGTTCGTCAGAAGTGGGACAAACACAGACGGATAGCGTTCATGATGATGTTCCTGGGCCTTCTGGTATTTCCAAGGAAAGACGGAAACATTGATTTGAAGATATCCGGGGTCGTCAGCACTTTACTCACGCAAAGTGACAGTACTCTCGCACCTATGGTGGTATCTGACATCTTTCGAGCTCTTACAGCTTGTAAAGCTGGGGGAAATTTCTTCGAAGGTTGTAACTTGCTCCTACAAATATGGATGACCGAGCACCTCTGCCATCATTCCGAGATTTTGAGCCATGGTTCCCCGGAAAAGACTTGCATAGAAGAATCTTACACGAGAACCAAAGAGATCAGTTTGCCCAAAGGATTCCTGGCATGGACCTCGTTCTTTCAAGCTCTTACTGCCAGCCAAATATAATGGACGCTAGGATGGTTGCCTGTTGATGAGATCCTATATATGTCGGCAGCTAAAACTTGTTTCTTACTGATGGGGCTTAAGGGCATTCAACCTTACGCACCCTGCCGAGTTTTGAGACAGTTCGGAAGATGCCAGACAGTACCTCATGAGGAAGATCTTAGCACTCAAGCAATTGAGATAAGTCCTAACGGACAATTCCCAGAAGCAAAGATTCGCCAAATCTGGAGTGAGTGTCAATATTTGAAATCAGATACTTGCGTGCGGGATCGAGCCAAAGGAGAGACAGCGCCAGGTTACCTTGCATGGTATAGAAGGGAATTTGAGCATGAAAGGCTGGCTAAGAGACCCCACATCCGGAATTTCACCGAATCATCGTAAAGGCAGTGGGATTGGTTAGCAAAGGAAAGAGGCTATTGCGCCGAAATCAGCAGGTTAAAGCAACAAGTAGAAGGCTTGAAATATGAGCACAACGTGCAAGCTGCCACCAGTCTGGGAGAGCGGAACAGGTTAATTCAGGAAAACGAAATGCTCAGAGCCCAGATCAAACAGATAAAGGTGGATGCAGATAAACAGCCAAGGCGTCGATCAGACGAGCAGCTGATAAAAAGGTTAAAAAGTGAAATCAGGGAATGGCAAGATGGTTTGGAGAAATCTGAAAACATCATAGCGGAGCTCAGGGCACAGTGGGATACAAGAACAGATAAGCATCACCGATACTTGAATCAATTGGAAGGCGATCATGAGAAAACTGTTGCTAAAATAAAGAGAGAGATGGCTGCGTTTGAGATCAAAGCAGTTAATCAGGCCAAGGATTTCCAAATTGAGAGCAGATACTGGTACGACTCAATGGCCCAGATGAAGTTGGAAGTAAGGCGATTGAAGCATCAGCATATACAGGATACTCAAGTATTCAAGATATGCAGCGATCAGATAAAACGCCTGCTCGTAGAGAAGAAGCAAACCAGAGATAGGATCAAGGCCATTGCCCATGCCATCACCAGACGATGTCTACGATGTGAGAACATGTCCAGCGTTACCGTCCTCTCGGCAGTGATGGGTTATGTCAAGCAGACTATGCACGAGCTGGAGCAACTTGAGAGGGATCTCACGCCTAGGACCGCGGCGAGGCCGAACGATGCCCCGCGGACACCAATTTTCAAAACCATAATGCACTCATAAGTCAAATCTGTATCTTAGCATCTTCTGCCTGTTTTTCCCATCAGGGTGATTTTTAGTCTATTTTGAGTCTAGGTTTATTTTCGAAGTTTGCTTTTTCTTTTGCAAAATGTAGTTTGTAATAGACCATTTCAACAATAAAGAGGTTGCTTCTTTTACGCTCATTTGTGTTTTTCGAACTACGTAATGATCTGATTCACGTAGGCATCGTGATACGTAGGCAATCCTCATCGGATCAGGTCGCATTTCTTTTACTGCAAAATAAAGAAAAAAAAATATAATAATAAAAAAAAGTGGAAAAACTAACAAAGAGGAAAAATGCCGGAATGACGCATGCTCTCGTAGCAAACATATAGTAATCCACTTAACTGTATAGGTGCATCATGCCCAACGTGAGATTAACTATCTGTTATTTGCTGCAAATTAACCGGGCGTTTGTCGTTGAGTATCCAGGGTTTTTGAAAAGACGGTTGGTTTGGTGAAAGTCTGGCCTCGCACTCATACTTCACGAGGTCAAGGGGAAGAGTTCAACTACCTATTGTTAGGACCAGAAGCAGTACTCACACTTACTTCACCAGGTCAAAAGGAAGTGTGGAAATGTCTTCAGAAATTCCATTGCAAACAATCCCTGTTTCCGAGGAGAGCTCGATCTCAGCCGTCCTCACACCTGAATCCGCAACTGCGGAGGAAAATAGAATCCTACGGCTCCGCATGTTGGAAATGCTGGACGACTGGAATAATGGGAAAGAGCCGCCAAGTGTCATCCCCGGATTCCCTGAATTATTCTCCAGGTCAAGTGGGACTTCTAATGTCCCCATAAATTATCCTGCTACCCCATTCGGGTACCCAGCCACCTCAGCCTTCTCTGCTGGATCGCCTTCTGAGCCTCATCCCCGAATGTCAGCCACCGATGCAAGCATGAACATCTTTACTGCATCGCCTTGCCCGATTACGGCACAGCCTGCCACGTGCAAACCAAGCTTTGACTCATCCTCTTTTACATTCCAAGCACCATCGTTCTCAATGGAACCAACTAGGTTCGCTACCAGTACTAATCCTCTACCGCCTCAGGGCGAGCTTGCACCCGGGCAAGATCAGAACCCCAGAATTGCAGAACAAAATGAGATTGCCAAGAGAATGAGAAGCCTTGAACAAAGTTTGAAGAATATGCAAGGATTAAGCGGACAGAAGAGCGTCTCTTACGCCGACCTATGCATGTTCCCTCACGTGCACCTGCCAGCAGGTTTCAAGACCCTGAAGTTCGAGAAATACGATGGGCACGGTGACCCCATTGCACATATTAAGAAATACTGCAACCAATTGCGGGGAGCCGGCGGAAAAGAAGAACTGCTAATGGCATATTTTGGGGAAAGTCTAGTAGGGATAGCCTCGGAATGGTATATGGACCAGGCAATGTCTCGATGGCATATATGGGATGATCTCGCCAGAGATTTTGTGAAACAATTCCAGTATAACATCGACATTGCGCCAGACCGAAATTCGCTGTCGAATTTGAAGAAGAAACCTTCAGAAAGCTTTAGGGAATATGCTATTAAGTGGCGTGAACAGGCGTCAAGAGTGAAGCCTCCCATGGATGAAGTGGAAATGGTCACTACTTTTCTCCAGGCTCAAGAATCTGACTATTTCCAAAACATGATGTCAGCCATGGGTAAGCCATTCGCGGAAGCGATCAAGATTGGAGAGATGGTAGAAAATGGTCTGAAAACAGGTAGGATTCTGAGTCAAGCAGCCATAAGGGCAACCTCCCAGGCCGTCCAAAGCGGGTCCGGAGGAATGACAAGAGGGAAGAAGAAAGAAGAGACGACTATGGCAGCCTCGGAAGCAAGGGAGTATCGTCATCCCAGGCCCCGTTTCCCGGAAAGAACCCCACAACACTACTACCCCCACTCCAATTTGGCATATGCTCATCAACCTTATATAGTCATGAATGCCCAACCTTATACCCATCCACCACAACAAGCCAACCGAGGCCCAGCTCCACCTCCCAGAAATCAGCCTCCTTACCGCAACCACTATAACCCACAACCCCCGCAGAATAACTTCCGCCCTCAAGAGCCACCCCGAAGGCGGACCTTCACGCCCATCGGTGAACCATACTCAACTTTGTTCCCGAAGCTAGTCCAGCTGGGTTTCTTGCAACCAATCCCTCAAACAAGGCAAAACCCGACGTCACCTTCTTACAAAGCTGGAGTCAGATGCGCCTATCATTCAAGGGCCGAGGGACATGATACAAATGACTGCTGGTCGTTGAAGAGAGTGGTCGAAAATTTGATAGAGCAAGGGAAAATAGTTCTAAGGGACGAGGAGATCCCGAATGTAACTAACAATCCATTGCCTGCTCACAATAATGGGCCGCTGATCGGAATGATTTGCGAAGACAAAGAATTCGACCCTGCTTTGAAAGCCATAATTGCCATTGTCGACACGGGGAAGAGGCCTGAGACAGACCAGAAACCAAAAAAGGGGGAGGAGGCCAAAGCTATAAAGAAAGAGCCTGAAAAGAAGGTGGAGAAGAAAGTGGTGCCGGTAAAGGATGGAGTTCTTTACGTACCACGAGGTCGAGCTGAGAAGACGCAGAACTTCGCAATCAAAAAGACAAAACCTATGTACGTGCTGAAAGGGGCCTATGTGGTCCGGGGGACGATTCAACCACCTTGACTGAATGAGCCAGTGGTTATCGGACGCGTGCCACAAAAGCCAATGACCAACCCGTCCACAGTGCCGTGGAATTATCAAAAGACTTTGGTAATGTACAAAGGCAAAGAGGTCATGGGAGAACTTCCAGAAAATACTTTCATTGGAAGGTATTCAAATACCCAAGAACTGAACGACGCCACATAAAGGCGATTCCCGCCAAAGAAGCCCGTAAGTGTTGAAGAAGCGGAAGTGTTCTTCCAACAAATGAAAATGCCAGATTACGAAGTGATAGATCAACTGCGCAAGTACCCCGAGCAAGTGTCCATGCTGTCATTGTTAATGAGGTCGACCGAGCATCGAAAGATCTTACTAAAGACCCTGAATGAAGCATATGTGCCAGTTGAAACCTTGGTAGAGCAATTAGAGCGGATGACAGAAAGATTCTTCGCCGTCAACCAAATCTCTTTCAGCAAGAACGATCTACCCCCGGAAGGAGCGACACACAACAAGGCTTTGCATCTAACAATTAAATGCGAAGACTATTATGTCAAGCGGGTAATGTTGGATGGGGGCTCAGGTGTTGACATTTGCCTGCTCTCCACGCTACAAAGAATGGAAATTGGGACCGGAAGAATCCGACCCAACAATGTCTGCGTAAGAGCTTTCGACGGCATCAAGAGAGATACCATGGGAGAAATAGACCTGTTGTTGGTCATAGGACCAGTCGAATTTCAAGTAACCTTCCAGGTGCTCGACATGGATACATCCTACAATTTTCTCCTTGGCAGACCTTGGATCCATGCGGCAGGAGCTGTGCCTTCCACTCTTCACCAGATGGTGAAGTTTGAGTACGAAGACCGAGAGATCGTGGTCCATGGGGAAGATGAGCATGCTATCTATCGGGACCCATCCATCCCATATCTTGAACCGAGAGAAGGGAGCGAACATACGGTCTATCAAGCTTTCGAGATTGTACTGACAGAGCAGCACGAAGAGGGAATACCCTGCCCCCAGCCTTTCTTGTCTAACGCCTCGGTTATGGTGGCCAAAGAGATGATCCGGCACGAATTTAGGCCAGGGAAGGGGCTTGGACGAACCCTTCAGGGAATAACAGAACCCATTACCTTGCCAGTCACCAAGAAACCTTTTGGACTAGGTTTCAAACCTACTCCAGCAGACGAAGAGTGGGCAAAGAAAAGAAAAAATGAGGGTTGGAAGTTACCTCGACCACTGCCGGATTTAAATGCAACTTTCATCAGGCCAAGGTACGCTGAAGAAGAAGATGATGAGGTCTTCACAGCTGAGGAAATCGAGGAGATATGTGGGGCAATGAGAGAGATGCTCTACGAGGTCCACATGGTTCAACCAGGTGAAGGCACAAGCACTGCTGAGATGCTATACATGGGGCCGAACGCCCAACTTCAAAACTGGGAGGCTACGCCATTCCCGACTAGACGGAAGTCCGGGTAGACCTGTCCTGCCACCTTTCCTGTGTCACAAGTTATCTCCAGGACATAACTTGAACGTTTTCTTCTTTTCAATTGTTGTTTTGAGTTCCTAAGTTGTAAACATTGTTGTCTTCCAACTTTCCAAAGAAAAATGAAAAAAATCATCATTGCTTTCCCATTCTTTCTTTTGTTCTGATTTTGTTATTTTTCCTTTTATCTTTCTTTTCAGTTATAATAATGCGGCTTTAAATATTACATGCTTGCGGACTTCACGCCCAGGTCACAATGAGCTATTTAACTGCGAATTAATGAACCCAGAATCAGAATATAATGCGGAAGAAGCTTTTAGGGAGATAAACCGAGAGTTGGAATACTTTGAGAATAAACCTAAGCCAAATCTGAATGACACCGAACCGGTTAATTTAGGAACTCCTGAAGAAATCCGGGAGACCAAGATAAGCATTCACACGGACAAGAAAACGCGAGAGGCGATAATTCAACTTCTTTTTGAATTTAAAGACGTGTTTGCTTGGTCATATGATGACATGCCGGGACTAGGTGTTGATCTGGTGGTTCATAAATTGCCGATTCATCCTGATTGTCCTCCAGTTCAACAAAAGCAACGAAAGTTCAAAACTGAGGTCAGTGACAAGATTAAAGAGGAGATCACCAAACAACTGAAAACGGGAGTGATTCGGGTAGTCCAATATACAACATGGTTGGCGAATGTGGTTCCAGTACCAAAAAAGGACGGGAAAACTCGGGTATGTGTAGATTACCGAGATCTGAATAGAGCAAGTCCTAAAGATAATTTCCCGCTGCCCAACATCCACATCCTCGTTGATAATTGCGCCAAACACGAGATACAGTCTTTCGTAGATTGTTACGCTGGGTATCATCAGATATTGATGGATGAAGAGGACGCTGAGAAAACTGCCTTCACCACGCCTTGGGGCACCTACTGTTACCGGGTCATGCCATTTGGTTTGAAGAATGTTGGGGCTACTTACATGAGGGTCATGACTGCCATTTTCCATGACATGATGCATCAGGAAATAGAGGTGTACGTGGATGACGTGATAGTCAAGTCCAGGACGCAGGACAATCACATCCAAGACTTGAGGAAATTCTTCGAGAGATTAAGGAAGTATGACTTGAGGCTGAACCCAGCCAAATGCGCTTTCGGAGTTCCTTCGGGCAAACTTTTGGGTTTCATCGTAAGTAGGAGAGGTATCGAGCTAGATCCAACTAAGATAAAATCCATCAGAGATCTGCCTCCCCCGAGAACAAAGAAAGACGTGATGAGTCTGTTGGGCAGGTTGAACTACATCAGTCGGTTTATTGCCCAGCTGACAAGCACGTGTGAGCCCATATTCAAGCTGTTAAGGAAAGATGCGGCGATTAAATGGACAACTGAGTGTCAAGAAGCCTTTGATAAAGTCAAAGAATACCTTTCGAATCCCCCAGTCTTGGTCCCTCCAGAACCAGGGAGGCCACTTTTCTTGTATCTGACAGTCTTGGAGAACTCTTTCGGTTGCGTCCTCGGGCAACACGACGTAACCAGAAAGAAGGAGCAAGCAATCTACTACTTGAGCAAGAAATTCACCGGCTACGAGGCCAAATACACTCTGTTGGAGAGGACATGCTGCGCTCTCACGTGGGTTGCTCAAAAGCTGAGACATTATCTCCAAGCCCACACTACGTTCCTCATAAGCAGGTTGGATCCTTTGAAGTATATATTTCAGAAACCAATGCCTACTGGGAGACTGGCTAAATGGCAAATCTTGCTTACGGAATTCGACATAGTCTATGTCACTCGCACGGCAATGAAAGCCCAGGCGCTAGCAGATCATTTGGCCGAAAATCCGGTCGATGAGGAATACCAGCCATTGAGTACCTACTTTCCAGATGAAGAAGTAAACACCGTAGAAGTGGTCTCGGAGGATGCTCATGTCTGGAAGATGTTCTTTGATGGAGCCGTGAACGCCAAGGGTGTAGGGATTGGGGTAATTTTGATCTCGCCTTCTGGTCAGCATTATCCCGCCACAGCTAGACTTCGTTTCTTTTGCACAAATAATACAGTTGAGTATGAAGCCTGCATCATGGGCATGCATATGGCAATCGATCAGGATGTCGAAGACTTACTGATTATGGGAGATTCTGACCTGATTATCCGGCAAGCCCAAGGCGAATGGGAAACTCGGGATGTCAAACTTATCCCTTACCGACAACATGTGGAGGACCTCAGCAAGCGCTTTACATCAATAGAGTTCAGGTATATCCCGAGGTGTCACAATGAACTGGCAGATGCACTTGCTACTTTGGCTTCAATGCTACCCTACCCGGGCAATGCCCACGTCGATCCTTTGGAAATCAAAATCAAGGAAAGACACGGTTACTGCAGTGTAATCGAGGCGGGATCAAATACGCAGCCTTGGTACCATGACATCAAGAGGTTCCTGAAGACGCAAGAATACCCCGAGCACGCTACTGGAGATCAAAAGAGGACCATTAGGTGACATGCAAGTGGTTTCTTTCTGAGCGGTGAATTGTTATATAAGAGGACCCCGGACCTCAATCTCCTAAGATGTGTCGATATCGAGGAAGCAAGAAAGATCATGCACGAAGTACACGCAGGTGTGTGCGGACCTCACATGAACGGGTATGTCTTAGCGAAGAAAATCCTTCGAGCAGGTTATTACTGGATGACCATGGAAAAGGATTGCTTTAGCTTCGTTCGGAAGTGTCATCAGTGTCAGGTGCACGGTGATTTGATTCATGCACCTCCCACGGAGCTGCATCCCATGTCTGCACCTTGACCATTTGTCGCTTGGGGCATGGACGTCATTGGACCAATTGAACCAAAGGCTTCGAATGGACACAGGTTTATACTGGTTGCCATAGACTACTTCACAAAATGGGTAGAGGTCGTCACTCTCAAGTCGGTCACTAAAAAAGCTGTAGTGGATTTTGTACACTCAAATCTTATCTGTCGTTTCGGTATTCCTGCGACTATCATTACAGATAACGCAGCAAACTTGAACAGTCACTTGATGGGAGATGTATGCGAGCAATTCAAAATAACGCATAGGAATTCTACTCCTTATCGGCCAAAGGCCAACGGCGCTGTAGAAGCGGCAAACAAAAATATCAAGAAGATTTTGAGGAAAACCATCCAAAGTTCCCGACAGTGGCATGAGCAGTTACCATTTGCATTGTTGGGGTACCGCACCATGGTACGCACATCAGTAGGAGCGACTCCTTATCTTTTGGTTTATGGGACCGAGGCTGTAATACCGGCAGAGGTAGAAATTCCTTCGCTTCGAACCATTGTCGAAGCGGAAATCGAAGACAGCGAGTGGGCAAGACTCGGCTAGAGCAATTGACTTTGATTGATGAAAAGCGAATGGCCGCGGTTTGTCACGGACAGTTGTACCAACGAAGAATGGCCCGTGCTTACAAAAGAAAGTCCGGCCCAGGAATTTCGAAGTAGGTCAGTTGGTACTGAGGCGTATTCTGCCGCATCATGAGGAAGCCAAAGGGAAGTTTGCTCCAAATTGGAAAGGCCCATACATCATAAGGAAGATATTGCCAAGAGGAGCGTTGTATTTAGGTGATATCGAAGGAAATGACCCCGACACAGCAGTAAATGCAGATGCAGTCAAGAGATACTACGTCTAAATCATACCCCAGTGGTCCTGACACATTTGAAAATGACGAAGGTCTTATTCCCCACTACTCCCAAACACTACCCAATTCTCTCTACAAACCTTTGAGCCGCTATCAAAAAAAAAAAAAATTGATTGAGGCCTGAACTACGTTTGACTTGATTCCGAAAGGATACGTAGGCAGCCTCTCCCTGAGGTTCAGTCACACCAACAATAAAATCCCATTCGCCCTGAAATTGGGGCACGTCGAGCGGTTGAGAAGTTAGTATCATCTACCTCTCTTTACCAAGCACAAGCTTTCAAATCAATTACCAAAGATAGTGGGGAACCAATAAGCGTCACAAATGGAGACCGGCATACGCTGAATTGAGAGAGATAAAAAGAGAGAGTCTCGTCGGTGAAAACCTTCGGGCACCACGAGGCGATGGGAGCAGAGAAACGAAAATGAGAGAGCTTGTTTAGTAAAAACTCACAAAGAGTGCTATCAAGCGATGACAGGAAGAGAAATGAGAGAGGCCAGCCAGCGAAAACCCGCAAAGGGCGCTGTTGGCCGAAAAGAATGACTTCACCCCAAAGAGGTCTCGGCAAAGTTTCACCGGTTTGGAATCACATATTCGTTCTGGTTCAGGGAAACGCGAGTTCATGGAAGGTCAGGCGTCCAGGCCAAAGAGCATGTCATGTCATTTAAAGCCAGCGTTATCTTCCTAAGATAAGTCTTTTTCGTCCCGAAAGGGACATTCCCTTCCTGAAATTGTTTTCTCCTTTCTTTGTTTCTCTTCGAATCCCTTTTATGTTTTAATCCCAAGTTCAGGATACATCGGAAAGGGCAGGTGGCAGGTTTGTTTTCACGGAATTCCGTTTCATGAAGGAAAACACCCCGTTTCATTGGTACGTCTGTCCAAACTTGATAAATCATGATATTTGATGGCGTTCAAAGTAAAGAGGAAAAAGAGAAATCTCCCCCAGCAAGTCCACCTTCGGACGAATCCCCACAGAGTCTCCCCCTGTACAATCCTCCCACAGAGTCTCCCCAATATAAAAATAAAAAAATAAAAAAAGAAAAAAAAATCCCGTTGGAATTTCCCCAGCACATCCCCAGCGAGTCCCTTTGTAAAAATTCCCCAACAAGCTTACCCCAACAAATCCTAGAAAACCCATTTTGAAACAAATATCCAGCATGCTCCATTGTACAAAAATCCACACAAAGAATCTACTTTGTAAATATTCCCCCACAGAGCTTCCTTTTGTACAAATCCCCACAGAATACCTCCAATAAAATCCCCGTTGAGAGCCTCCAAGCAAAACGGGACACAAAAAAAGAGAGAGAAAAGAAAAAGAGCCTTACGAGGCAAATCATCACAGAATCTGGAAATACAAAGCCTGAGAAGTCAAAAGAGTTTCGCCATTTGAATCAAATCAATGGCAGGATTTCGCAACAGGAATGAGGACGCAACAAAGCAACTGGGAACGACCAAGGTCACCGAACCGACCGTCATTTCCAAACTAATAATTGTTCTTTGTCTGAAAAGTTGAAACAGGTATAATCCAAGACAACCGTGCAAGAAGCAGGTGTCGCCCGAAGAAGGAGGTACATGGGTACAAGAAATATCTTGGCAATAAGGAACTCACTCGAAAGGTAAGTTTCCACGAAACTCTCTTTTGTTTTTTTACTAAAACAAGAAAATTCAAAAAAAAGAGGTCAGTTGTTGTTCTCGAATTTTGCCCCCAGCTAGTCAGCATTAGGGTTTTAAACCCTAAACTGAACTTTTTTCCATTCAGCCAGCATTAGGGCTTTAAACCTTAAACAGAGCTTTTCCATGCAGTCAGCATTAGGGTTTTAAACCCTAAACTGAATTTTCCCTTTAGACAGCATTAGGGTTTTAAACTCTAAACTGAACTTTTTTCATTCAGCCAGCATCAGGGTTTTAAACCCTAAACTGAGCTTTTCCATGCAGTCAGTGTTAGGGTTTTAAACCCTAAACTGACCTTTTTCCTTTAATCAGCATTAGGATTTTAAACCCTAAACTGAACTTTTTCCATTCAGCCAGCATTAGGGTTTTAAACCCTAAACTGAGCTTTTCTATGCAGTCAGCATTAGGGTTTTAAACCCTAAACTGAATTTTTCCTTTAGTCAGCATTAGGGTTTTAAACCCTAAACCGAACTTTTTTCCAGCCAGCATTAGGGTTTTAAACCCTAAACCGAGCTTTTCCATGCAATCAGCATTAGGGTTTTAAACCCTAAACTGAATTTTTTCCTTTAGTCAGCATTAGGGTTTTAAACCTTAAACTGAACTTTTTCCATTCAGCCAGCATTAGGGTTTTAAACCCTAAACTGAGCTTTTCCATGCAGTCAGCATTAGGGTTTTAAACCCTAAACTGAATTTTCCCTTTAGTCAGCATTAGGGTTTTAAACTCTAAACTGAACTTTTTTCATTCAGCCAGCATTAGGGTTTTAAACCCTAAACTGAGCTTTTCCATGCAGTCAGCATTAGGGTTTTAAACCCTAAACTGACCCTTTTCCTTTAATCAGCATTAGGGTTTTAAACCCTAAACTGAACTTTTTCCATTCAGCCAGCATTAGGGTTTTAAACCCTAAACTGAGCTTTTCCATGCAATCAGCATAAGGGTTTTAAACCCTAAACTGAATTTTTCCTTTAGTCAACATTAGGGTTGTAAACCCTAAACTGAATTTTTCCTTTTAGTCAGCATTAGGGTCTTAAACCCTAAACTGAACTTTTTCTCTTAATCAGCATCAGGGTTTTTAAAACCCTAAACTGAACTTTCCCCCAGTTGGTCAGTATCAGAATTTCGACTCTAAAACCGAACTTCTCCCCAGCTAGTCGGTATTAGGGCTCCAACCCCGAACTGAGCATTTTTATCTTCCTTCATCAATTTTATGAACTTCCTGGCGAATAATTCACGAAATTTTCCTAGTGAAACTGGGGCAGAAAATTTCGTTCGTTTGTTTTTCTCCCGCAGGTCTAACCTCGAGCCACACGGATCGAAATGACCCACGAGATGAGTCTCAACTCAGAATCAAAGAAGAAAAAGACAAAAAGAAGATGTCCCGAGATATCAGAGTAAATGGAAGGCGGATCGACTCCAACATTTGATTAAGGTCCTGAACTCTGCCAGTCGCGTTTCACTCAGTATCCCAAAGATTGAACAAGTCGCCTCAACTCGCAAGCATCAAGATTCGGATCAAAGTCTCCAAGCACAATCAGCTAAGACCCAAGATCAAGTCGCAAAAGAATCATAGATAGGAATCTTGTAACTTGCAGTTGACATGCATATAAGTAGTCAGTTCAGTCCAATTTTCCTTTGGTTGTAATAAGGCGGTCAGTGACGCAGCAATGACAACAGCAACGGCAGTAACAGCAAGCATTGCAATCCCATGGTAGTCCCAGCTACCAAAGCTTCCCGAACTACATTGACCTGATTCCTGTTTAGCCCAGGATATGTAGGAAATCTTTGAAGCAAGATTCGGTCAGATCTTTCAAAAACATGCTTCACACGGAGTAGTCCATAGGCAAAAATCGCTCATACACGCTCACTTTATCTTTGCACGAAAACTCTTCGTGTTTCCGAACAAAGAGGGGCAGCTGTGAGCACGTGATTTTTGTTTCGCGCGACAATCGCTCCAAAAGAAATAAAAAAAAATAACAATTGGTCCTGCTGTACAATTTTTGGATTTTTACATGGCACTTTGTTAATTATTTATGATTTTTGCCCATTTTTATTTTTATTAAAAACAAAATACAAAAAATGTATGTGTCATGCATAATTTGAACCGTAACCCGGTTGTTAAATAGAAAATCATAAATAGGCATCTTTGTCCGTGATTTTGTTTTGTTTGATTTTACTTGTTTTAAAATATTTTTATGCGTGTGCAAATAATTGTATTAAGTGTTTATGAAATTTTATTTACTTAGGTTTTGTTTTAAAAAAAAAAAAAAAAGGAGATGCAGAATTGGGTTTAAAAATCAATTGGGCTTACTTTTATTGTTAATTCAAAGCCCAAAACAACCCAACCCAAAACCCCATGTAAACCCGGTCCAGACCAGCTGGCCTCAAGGGGCGTTCCAAACGACACCGTTCTGATCTGGTCTGATCTGGGCCGTTGATCTCAGATTGATCAACGGCCAAGATCTCTCACCCCGAACCCACTAACAGACCCGACCCGTCTCACCCGGACCGACCCCAACCCTTTACCCTTGAAACGACGTCGTTCCCTGTTAGTCGAAGGATCCTGGCCCTTCATCACATCTCATCCAACGGCCAGGATCCACCTACCCACTAACTATATAAACTCATAACCTTACCCTGCCCCCCTATCCGAACCCCAGCCTTCATCGTCTTCACAAGAACCCCAAACCCTAGAGCCGCCTCTGTACACCTTCACCATGAAAGCCGGCGGCATGAACGCCGGTGGCCTTCACCTTAACACCATAGAACCCCCTCACCGCCCTGAACATTGATCTGTTGGCCGTTTAGTTCGAATCCCTTCCCACCTTCTCGAATCTTCATTTGAAGATTCGAGTCGGAACCCTATTTACACCAATCGACCTCAACTTCACACCAGACAGTCCCCAGACCCCCTCGTGACCAAACCATGCTTGGTTTGGTCCGAATCTAACCAGGGAAACACGAATCCCAGATCTAATTTTTTGAACCCTAGTTTTCTCCGTGCATGTTCCGTATCTGTTCAAGCCGAAGAGATTAAGGTCTAATGGACCTTAATCGAAGTGTTTCTCATTTGAGAAACACTTCGATTAAAGTCCGTTCAGCCTTAAGAAAGGTCTGTCCGAATCCAAATTAAGGCTTTTGATTTTTCGAGTTTTAAGGTGAGTTTTGCTTTTCTTTTCTTATTTCTGTTAGTCCATGTTCGTTTTCAAGATCTGTTCATATTTTGTGTAATTCATTTCGAATTTTATCAACTGTGTCCTGTCCACTTTGCCGGAACCTCGGTGTTTTGAGTCCTTCTTCTGTTTTGTTCTGATAATGTGTATGTATGTATTTGTTGTGCAATTAACTGAATCTCAAATTTGAACCGATTAACTGACTCCTCAAGTACAATTCTGTTTGGTCAGTACAATTCAAATCATGTGTCGATACTGTTAAATGTCTAATTTTTGGCTACGATTGTATGTGTTATAACTAATATAGTCGAGTCGACATGTGTCGTCAATTAGTTTCAGATGTTGAACAATAACAAATTGATCTGCTTCTGTTAAGCATTGTATGAATCAGTTAGGAATTGAATTTAGCTACTTATAGTTGTTAATCTGAATCAGAAATATAAAAAAAGATTGGTTTTGTTTAGTTGCAGTCAAAATTGGAGGGCATGTGCACTTGTGCACAACATGTGCACTTGTGCACAACATGGGCATAAAGGCCCTTGTTACATTTAAAATAGTTTGACAGCATATGCTGTCAGATTATACCATGCTGCCCAATACCCTGCTTTAGTTTAAGAAGTATTAAACCTCTTTCAAAAGAGTAAGTCTGCTAGGGAATATGATGGGGTTCTAATACTTAAAAGTTTGAGTGGAAACTGAAAAGGAGGGAGCACATGGGAGGGTGTTTTGAGATTGATGAACAGGCTGTTAAAGGGCTAAGTTTTAGGCTTATAAAAGGGGGGAAGAGGGAGACATACAGGGAGGGAAGAGAGAACTGGGAGGGAATTAAGAAGAAGGAGAGCTGAAGTTCTGGGGGATAGATACACACACAGACAGAGAAAAGGAGAATACACACAGAAAACTTAGTTTGGAGATTGAGAGCTGAAGTTCTGAAAAACAGAAAAACTGGAAAAGAACTCTGTTTGATAACACAGACAGACAAAACTAGAAATTGCATTCTTATTTGCTGTCTTGATTTCACTGGTCTTGATCTGTTTGTTCAACACTGATTTCTTCTAAATCCAACTGAGTCTGCTGGTTGTTTGTTGGTTTACTCTGGGACTTGGTCTAGCTGGGATCTTGATTCTACCCCAATTGTTTCATTTGTTGTTGCTGCTGCTATTCTGTTTTTGCTGCTGCTGATTTCCCTATCTTCTTCCTCTTCTCCTTTGCATTTTCAGTATTTCCAGGTACATATTTCGAGTCTCACATTGGTGTAGCTGATTGTAACATTGAAAAGCATGAATTGAAAGATCTGAAGGAGTTATAATCATCCGCTGTTTATTGACTGCCTTTTTCATAAATGTTGCTAAGTCGTGTAAATTTTAGTTTGTAGTTCAATAGAGAAGTACATTAGTAAGTTTGTATCTGATTGAAGCCTATGCTGATTTTAAACCACAATATGCAATTGATTTAATGGTATATAGGATGTAACTACAATTCATGGAATATGCAACCATTAGTATAGTTGTTAATTCAAAATCCGTTCTTCAGCATGCTTCGAATATATAGGTTGTTTAATCCCGCAAAAATACAATACAGTTTTTTTTAGATTCTTGGGTTGCAATTTTATTAGGCATGTTTAAGATAGTTTTTTTTACACCATAGGTAGCATCCTTTGGTAAGGAATTCCATTAATCTTGTTTAAGCAATTTAATTTAAATTCGACTCAAGGATGTTTGTTCGGTTTAAGCGTTGTACTTCGTCAGCTCGTATGTGATTTCTTTGACAAATTAAAGCATTTTTCCATGAAGTATAATGTTTTCTCCACTTTGTAAATAATTGATCAGAAATTGATAAGAATCCGGATTGGGCCCAAACATATAATTAAATTAGCATGTACCTTTTTTTCTTCTTCTAGTTTTAGAGGCAAACGCATTAGAAATGTAGCCACTTTAGGATATCCTTTCTAAAATAGAGACGAGCCTCGCTAAATGAAAAATGCAAATTGCGGGGCCCTCAATAACTAGCCATAACAAATACTTAGAATTTGGGACAGGCCAGTTAGTGAATTTCATGGCCTTCCCCAAGAATTATAACACGTTAGACTCTTTAGGCACGGTTTAATTAAATAACAGTCTTAAACTCGGGTGCACATTGATGTGACCCAAATCCAAATCTCAACGGAGTCAAGATGTGTCGACGACCACGGGTGCATTGATTGTGACGTGGTTCGAGATACATTTTCACGACGTTGCAATTCTATAAAAAAATAAAAAAATGATAATAATAAAAGCGGTTTAAACTTAATAAAAGCACGTAAGTCATAACATGCATTTAAATCAGATATTTAGCCATTATAACAATTTAAGCGACCGTGCTAGAACCACGGGATTCGAGGGTGCCTAACACTTTCCCTCGGGTCAACAGAATTCCTTACTTAGAATTTCTGGTTCGCAGACTTCATTTGGAAAAGTCGAAAATTTCCTCGATTTGGGATTCAAGATAAACCGGTGACTTGGGACACCAAAAACCAAACCTTTCCCAAGTGGCGACTCTGAATTAAATAAATAATCCCATTTCGAATATTGTCACTTAAATTGGAAAAACTCCCTCGCGCATTTAACCCTTCGGGGCGGGCGCGCAAAAAGGAGGTGTGACACTAGACGGACCTCTAAGAATGCAATGAGAGAGTTTTAATATGAGTGGCAATATAGTTAAGGGGATTTTGGGGACACCGAATAGTTTAAGTAGGAAAATGACAAAAAACTTAATAGTTTAGGAAGATTTTAGGGTATTAACTCTTGGAAAAAAATTCCTAAATTTAACAACTATTTAGTTATTTGAACCCAAAAATAATATTTTAGCTCAGTAAAGGAAATGAAGTATCCATAAGCCAATAATACCAAATAATATCTTTCATTGGCAGCACAAATCTAAATGCCAATTCAGTTTCACTGTTAAGCAGTACTCTAACTATATAAACTCATGTAACAGTCAATATGTCATCTCAACTGCACTAGTGTGGACATTTGTGTCTCTAAAATGAATTGCAGGGTATCAAAAATAAAATAGTAGTAGTCCTACAATGAGTTAGTAGAAAAGGGCAGTGTAAAAAGCTTAGGCTGGTTCCATATATCAGACAGCAGGTCAGGAAGGCACCAAGGGCTACAATCAGCTTTGTTAATGTTAGTTGTTTGCTTAGAGGTGAGACCACCAGTGTAGATAGAGGGGTGTGCATTTTTCCTTATACCTGATTGCAAATTATATATCTGTGTACGAATAAAATCGGGGGAAATGTCTACTCCGATTTTTTGATGAGAGAAAGAAGAGGGAGCACGGATACACGAGAATGTAATAGAGGCCCGAAACACTTCGTATCAAGACCCTGGAAGAACGAGCGATATATCCAACATCGGATATGGTAAAACGATGCATCCCAGATCGAGTGTAACTTCTAGACCTCGGGAGGCACGGTGAACGGTTATGCACAACGGATAGGGCATCGTAATAATCGCCCTTAACCAGATATTACGGTGTGAATCTCGTTCAGAATCGATTATGGATCAATAATTACCGGGAGAAGAAGATTTTTACCTATTTTAGACTAATACTAGGACTGAAATTCTCCTACTATAATTTTTTTTCTTTAATCTAACACATTGTAATGCACAACTCAAAGCAATAAAGATTCATTTTTGTTTGCTAGCTACTGTCAAAGGCATTATTCATTTGTTTTGTTCTTCATTTGTGATTAGGCCTAAACCGAAGGTCCAATCGAGGACGAGATCACTGTTCAATCTAAAATAAGGCTTAGTTATAACATTGGTACTAGTTTGGTCGTTTATTTCATATTTAATTCATTTATATGTTAGTCTAGATCATTCATGCTGAATTAAGCCACACATCCTTAAAACCGCTTATAAATTTAATTGTTACTCAATTTCGGGGTCAATAGTTTGGCGCCCACCATAGGGCTAAGGATAATAGTGGTGATTTGGTATGATTCTCCATAACACACCCTATTGTACGCTTGTTCTTTAAAATCTTAATTTCAGATCAACCTAAAAATGTCAAACTCTCAGTCTGCTTACTTGAACATTGATGCTGAATCAAGCCATCACGGCGAGAATAATAATCTGATTCCCAATAAAGATATGCTTCGTGCCGATCCTAACGGTGTCCCAACCTCCGACCCAATCTATGGTTAATCGCAGGTGTTCATCAACATCAATTTGCCAAATGATCCCGAAAATAGTGTCCGTGGGGGACCCCGACCAACAGCTCGAGAAATGTCAGAAAGTGAAGGTGATAGGGTGAGATTATGGCTGATTTTTGAAATGTTACAGCTCAGCAAGCGGCAATAGCACAACTGCTACGCCCCAACAGGGTCGAACCCGAATAATCCGGGAAAGCACTCGAAGAGACAAACAGTTTATCGAGAGACCGGGTGAAGCCGAGCCCAGGGTGAATTCCTAGGTAATGAAGATGCTCGAAGCGTTGACGAAATAGGTGGATTCAAGAGAGAAAAATATTGAGGCTAATGACAAGAAGGTAGAAACATACAACTTCAGGGTCGATCAGATCCTGGGAGCACCCTTGATATTGAAGGGAACGAACTTCAAAAAATTTAACCAAAAGCATTTTTCCCCCGAGCACGAAACCAAAGCCGATCCTAAAGAGGTTTCATATGCCCTACATCCCCAAATATAATGGGATCACAGATCCAAATGATCATGTGACCTCCTCTACATGCGCAATCAAAGGGAACGATTTGGAAGACAATGAGATCGGGTTGGTGTTGCTGAAAAAATTTGGGGAAACTTTGTCTAAGGGAGCGATAATATGGTATCCAACTTGCCCCCAAATTCCATTGACTAGTTTTCTATGCTTGCACATACTTTCGTAAAGACTCATGCCGGGGCCATTAAGGTCGAGACTCGAAAGTCAAATCTTTTCAAGGTCAAACAAAGGGATAATGAGATACTCAGGAGTTTGTTTCAAGATTACAGATGGAACAGATAAACCTACTATTGGTTGTAGACGATTGGGCCATTCAGGTATTCACTCAGTGGCTTAACCCTCATTCCCTGGCCTTTCAACAACTAAAACAAAATTTGGTGGAGTACCCGACATTAACTTGGGTCGACGTCCACAACAGGTACCAGTCAAAGATCAGGGTCGAGGACAATCAACTCCGGGCCCCTTCTAGATCTGTTTACCCCGTCAAGGCTGATGATAGATATAAGAGATCCATTGATTAAGATCCAAGACTGGTTCGAGATCGATATCAGCCATACATCACAAATAGAGGGTGTAACGATCCAACCGGTTGTTTTACTTTCTAGAACCTCGTTCCCCTAAATAAGACTTCCCGTATGTGCTTTTACTATTTTATGACTTTCGGGGATGGTTAGTTCAGATTTGAAAGGGTTCGGGTTGAAATCGGGACATTTGGTTCCTTAAGGTTAGCTAAAAATGCTAAGTTTGACTTCGGTCAACATTTTGAGCAAACGACTTCAGAATTAGAATTTGATGGTTCCAATATGTTCGTATGATGATTTTGGACTTGGGCGTATGTTCAGATCGAGTTTTATATGACCCGGGAGCGTTTTGGTGTCTAATAGTGAAAATTGATTCTTTGAAGGTTTTGAAGTTCTTTAAATTTGGTTTGGAGCAGGTTTTGGTGATATCGTGGTTCAAATGGAATTCTGATACCGGGAATAGTTACCGTAATGTCATTTAAGACTTGCACGCAAAATTTGGTGTCATTCCGAGTAGTTTATGTACGATTCGGCGCGTTCGGAGCGATTTGGAAACTTGAAGTTCATATTTTGATTCAATTTGTTTTTGGGGTACGATTCTTTGTTTTGTTGTTGTTTTACGCATTTCGAGAGTTTGAGCAGGTCCGTATAATGATTACAGACTTGTTGGTGTAGTTGGACGAGGTCCCTAGGGCTCGGGTGTGTTTCGGATCACCCAGAGCTAAATCTAGGAAACTAGATTTTCCAGTTCTAGTTTACTTCTTCGCGAATGCGGGAGGACCATCGTATTCGCGGAGAAGGATTTGGGGTAGTGGGAAAATTGCCCTTCGTGTTTGCGGTCATGCTCACGCGTTTGCGAAGCCTTGTGAGCCTAGGCCTTCGCGTTCGCGAACCCCACTTGCATTCGTGTAGGGGAAATGGGGTCGGGGAGGGCCAATTGACTTTGCTCTTTTTGTTCGCGAAAAAGCTGTCGCATTCACGATGCACAGTCAGCTTAGACCTTTGCGAACGCGAGGCTTCTTCCGCATTCTCTAAGAAAGTTGTTCAACTGGGCAGAAACCTTGTTTTAAATACGAGATTTAGACCCTTTTCTCTCCTTTTTCACTCACTTGGGCGATTTTGGAGCTTCAAAAAAAGGGATTTCAAGCTAGCTATTGAGGGTAAATAATTTCTACGTAATGTGAGTTTAATACATAGATTATGGGTAGATTTTAACATGTAAATTGAATTTATGGGTTAGTTAAAAACCTAGAGGTTATGGGTAATAACTTTCTTCGAAAATTTACGGAATCCGGGCATATGGGTCCGGGGGTGAATTTTAGAAATCTTACAGTTAGAGTTGGGTAATCATTTTAATTGTTGGAATATGAACTTTTGAACATGTATCGATTAGTTTATATACTATTTGATTAGATTTGGATTGTTCGGCACCGAATTGCGGGTTTGAGCACAAATCTTGGACCGGAAAGTAGGCTTTGAGACGAGGTAAGTCTCTTTTCTAACCTTATAAGAGAGAATTAACCCCATAGGTGAATAATTAATATGTGCTCCTATTATTCATGTTATTGAGTTTTCTGCTATATTTTGTAATCCATGCTCAATTATTATTTTGACATCTTATTGTTAGCCCATAGTAAGTGTCAAAGTCGACCTCTCGTTACTATTTCTTCGAGGTTAGACTAGATACTTACTGGGTACATGGTGTTTATATACTCACGCTACACTTATGTACTTAATGTGCAGGATTTGAGGCAGGTGCATCTGGATATCAGTCCGGCGCACATACTTGATCCCTGTTACGAGACTACACGGTGAGCTACCTTCCGAGCCGTTGTGCAGCAGCCAGAGTCTTTCTTTTGTTATTGTTTTATCTATTTCATTTCAGACAGTAGAGTAGTACTCTTTTATATATTCTACTAGTAGCTCATACACTTGTGATACTAGGTCTTGGCACACACTAGTAGACTTGTGGTTTTAGTTTATGGTTATGATTGCACTCAGCTGCTTTCGTTCTAATTATCTTAAACCTATTATTTCTTAAATCTTTTAAATTAAGGAAAGTTATTTACTTGGAAAACCTATAAAAAGAGAAATCACAAGATTGTTCACTGTTGGCTTGCCTAGCAACGGTGATGGGCGCCATCACGACCTATAATAGATTTGGGTCGTGATAATATGGTATCAGAGCACTAGGTTAATGTAGGTCTCACAAGTTATGGACATGCCTAATAGAGTTTTGTGGATCTGTGCGGAGACGGCCGTACTTATCTTCAAGAGGCTATAGGGTGTTAGGAAACTACTCTTTATTCATTTCCTATCATGCAATTGATGATATACTAAGTTTCTTTCTCTTACTCTTTCACAGATGGTGAGAGCACACACGGCGGATGTTCTAGACTCGGGAAGAGATGCTCCTCCTGTTGCTAGAGGCCGAGGCAGAGGCCGAGGGAGGGCACCATCCCAAGATAGGGGACGAGGACGTCCCAGAGTTTGCCTAGTTGCACCACCAGCTGATCTGGTGGAGGATCCCATTATAGAGGAGCAGGGCGAGGTGCTCGCAGCAAAGCCAGCCCCAGTCAATTTCATGTCAACACCGGGCTTTCAGGAGGTCATGGTTCGTATGCTGCGGTTCATGGATAGTGTGACCCAAGCTGGTTTATTTCTAGCAGACCTAGCCATATCACAAGCGGGAGAGGGGGGGCACAGACCTCTACTGCTCAGGTTCTTGGGCATGCAACTGCTGTATATCAGACCCCACACGCACTACCCATGGGCGGGGCCCAACCAGTAGCAACAACCGTACCTGAGCCCAGACCAACTGTGACCGACGAGCCGCAAAAGCTATTGGATAGATAGAATAGGCTATACCCTCCTGTCTATGGGGGTGAGGGACATGAGGATCCCCAAGACTTCATTGATCGGTGCAGGGACATACCACACAACATGAGGATATTGGAGTCTCATGGGGTGGATTTTACTACTTTCTAGTTGGAGGGCCGGGCTCGTACATGGTGGCAGTCTCATCTTCTCGGCGGACTAGAAGGTTCTCCTCCCATAACTTGGGATTAGTTTATACGCCTTTTATTGGATAAGTATATTTCACCCTCCTAGAGGGAAGAGCTGCGGTTTCAGTTTGAGTAGCTCCAATAGGGTCAGATGTCAGTGACCGATTATGAGACGAGGTTATCTGAGTTGTCTCGCCATGCACTTATAATACTTCCTACGAACACTGAAAGAGTGCGGAGGTTTGTTGCTAGGTTGCACTCAGGTATTCAGGCTACTATGGCCCTGCAAGTTGAGATGGGGACTTCTTATCAGCTAGTAGTGGAGATTGCTCAAAGTATTGGGGGTTACCGTCAGAGGGGTAGAGAGCAGATGCAACGGGACAAGATGGTCCGTTATTTGGGGGAGTTTAGAGGTTCCCTGGCTGGGGGTCGAGGTTAGGTTGGGAGGGTTCAGCCTAGTAGGCCCACATATCCAGCACCATCACTTCCTCAAGGTGCTCCGGCGCAACCCTATTTCAGTTCCATGCTAGAGAGTTCTTACCGTCCACCGGCTATTCAGGGTTTTTCTAGTGGATACTCAGGACATTAGGGTTTTTCTAGTGCCTACTTCAGTACCAGGCCAGAGAGCTCATTCTGCCCACCAGCCATTCAGGGTTCTTCCATTGGGTATTCAGGCCATTAGGGTTAGACTTTAGAGCAGCATATCACTGAACCGAGAGGTTATTTTGAGTGTGTAGATCTTATTTATGTGCGAGGATTCTGCCCCGGGCTTCGGGGCATGGTAGTGCAGCAGGGCCAGCAACCCATGATTACAACACCAGCTGTTCGTCTGCCCAGAGGTGGAGGGCAGCCAGGTAGGGGCCATCCTAGAGGTGGAGGCCAGGCAGGGGGAGGTCAGCCAGCTACTGTTCAGTCAGGCGGAGGCCAGCCAACCGTCTCTCCAACTAGGTTCTATGCTTTTTCGACCAGACCAGATGAAGTGGCCTCAGATGTTGTGATCACATGTATTATCTTTGTCTGTAGTAGGGATGCTTCGATATTATTTGATCTAGGGTCTACCTATTCGTATATATCATCTCTGTTTGCTCGTTTATTATATATTCCTAGAGAGTCTTTGGGTACTCCTATTTATATGTCCACTCCTATGGGCGATCCTGTTGTCGCGGATCAGATCTATCGATCCTATGTGGACACATTCTGTGGATACGAGACTAGAGCAGATCTTTTGTTGCTTGATATGATCGACTTTGAGGTCATCCTGGGCATGGACTGGCTATCCCCATATCACTCCATCCTTGATTGCCATGCCAAGACTGTTACATTAGCGATGCCAGAGTTTCCTAGATTGGAGTGGAAAGGTTTATCAGTAAGTGCGTCTAGTCGGGTTATCTCTTTTCTGAAGGCTCGACATATGGTCGAGAAGGGTTGTTTGGCTTATCTAGCTTATGTACGGGATATTGCCGTAGAGATTCCAGCAATCGATTTAATACCAACAGTTCCGGAGTTCTCCGATGTGTTTCCTTCTGACCTTCCAGGTATGCCGCCAGATCATGATATCGATTTTTGTATTGACTTGGCTCCAGGTACCCAACCTATATCTATACCACCGTATCGTATGGCTCTGAAAGATTTGAAGAAGTTGAAGGAGCAGCTTGAGGAGTTGCTATCAAAGGGGTTCGTCATACCAAGTATATCACCTTAGGGTGTACCAGTGTTATTTGTGAAAAAGAAAGATAGGACTATGCGGATGTGCATTGATTACCGCCAGTTGAACAAGGTTATCATTAAGAACAAGTAACCGTTGCCGTATATTGATGATTTGTTTGACCAATTGCAGGGTGCTAGGGTGTTCTCTAAGATCGATTTGAGATCGGGGTACCGTCAGTTGAAGATTCAGGACTCAGATGTTCCGAAGACCGCTCTCGTACTAGATTTGGCCATTATGAGTTTCTAGTGATGTCCTTCGGCTTGACTAATGTCCCATCGACATATATGGATTTGATGAACATTGTGTTCAGGCCTTATATTGATTTATTTGTCATTGTCTTCATTGATGACATTTTGATCTACTCGCCGGAGCACGAGCATCATTTGAGAGTAGTGCTTCAAACCTTGTGGGAACATAAGCTTTATGCTAAGTTTTCCAAGTGTGAGTTTTGGCTAGATTCTGTAGCATTCTTGGGGAATGTTGTATCAGGCGAGGGTATTAAGGTGGATCCTAAGAAGATTTAGGCAGTTCAGAGTTGGCCTCGTCCCACTTCGGCGATCGAGATCAGGAGTTTCTTGGGGTTAGCAGGTTATTATTGCTAGTTTATGGAGGGTTTCTCATCCATTGCAACACCTTTGACTAGATTAACCCAAAAGAGTGTTCCGTTCCGTTGGTCCAATGATTACGAGGCAAGCTTTTAGAAGTTTAAGTTAGCTTTGACTACAATACCAGTTCTAGTGTTTCCTTTCGGTTCGGGGATATTTACTGTGTATTGCGACGCTTCATGTGTCGAGTGGGATGTGCATTGATGCAGGAGGGGCGAGTTATTGCATATGCTGCAGGTTAGCTAAAGATTCATGAGAAAAATTACCCTGTGCATGATCTAGAGTTAGCCGTGATTGTTCATGCTCTTAAGATCTTGAGGCATTATCTTTATGGGGTGTCCTATGAGGTTTACACTGATAATCGCAGCTTGCAGTATTTGTTCAAGCAAAGGGATCTCAATTGGAAGCAGCACAAATGGCTTGAGATACTGAAGGATTATGACATCACCATTCTTTGTCATCGGGGCATGGAAAATGTAGTCATGGATGCCTTGAGCAGAAAGGCAGAGAGTATAGGTAGCTTTGCATTTATTTCAGCAGAGGAGAGGCCATTAGCTTTGGACATTCAGTCCTTGGCTAACAGACTTGTGAGGTTGGATATCTCAGAGCCCAACCGAGTTCTTGCATGCGTTGTTGCCCAGATTTCACTATTGGAGCAGATCAAGGCTTGACAGTTTGATGATCTGCATTTGATGGTTCTCAAAGTGATGGTACTACAGGGTGGTGCCAATGAGGTTTCTATCAATGAGGATGGTGTTCTACGGCTTGAAGGAGAGGATTTTAGAGGAGGCACTTAGTTCTCGATATTCCATTCACCCAGGTGCTATAAAGATGTATCGCGACCTGAGGTAGCATTATTGGTGGCGGCGGATGAAGAAAGACATAGTTGAGTATGTAGCTAGGTGCCTAAATTGCCAACAGGTTAAGTATGAGCACCAGAGGCCAGGTGGCCTACTCTAGCAGATGACTATACCGAAGTGGAAATGGGAGAGTATTCACTATGGACTTTGTAGTTGGGTTGCCGCGGACCTTGCAGAAGTTTGATGCAGTTTGGGTCATTATTGACAGGTTGACCAAGTCGGCACACTTTATTCTGGTTGTGACTACATATACTTCAGAGAGGTTGGCCCAGATTTATATGCAGGAGATAGTTCGGTTGCACGGTGTGCCTGTTTCCATCATATCAGATAGGGGCCCTCTGTTTACTTCGCATTTTTGGAGAGCTATAGAGAGTGAGTTGGGGACCCGTGTAGAGCTCAGCGCCGCATTTCATCCACAAACTGACGGACAGTCAGAGTGGACAGTTCAGATCTTGGACGAGTTTGCTTACAACAACAGTTGTCACACCTCCTTTTTCTGAAGGGGATAGGGAGTTTTTTCAAGTTAAATGACATTAATCGAAATGAGACTATTTATTTATTTCAAAGTCGCCACTTGGAATAATTTATGGTGTCCGAAGTCACCGATTTATTTTAAATCCCAAATCAAGAAAATTTGACTCTGTTTTAAAGTCTACGTGAAATGCACCCGTGATCTCTAACATGTTGATTTTAATTATTATTTGAAGTTATGGCTGAGTCGCCTGAAATGCGCACTCGAATTGTAATTTATGTCATGACTATGCCATGGGAACCATACCCATAGTCACGATAACTTATTTAATTAACGCGCCTAAAGCAAGCTACGACGTTCAAGTTAATTATTTTCCTAAGTTTCGGATTATCTTGAGGCTTAAGAGTTATACATTCTTCTGACTTAACACCACTCATGGGCTATTTTATTCCTTGCCAAGAAAGAAAAAATTCTAATTTTTCAATTTATCCAATTTAACAACTCACTTAAATCACCACTTCAACATGCTAAAACAAAGGCAACGTAACATAATTATATAAGTACAAAAACTAGATAAGTCTATAGCAAATTTAACAGAAATCGTCCAACAAAACTTACATGAATTCAAACGAATTAATCTTGAAAACCAGTATATAACCCAAATTATACGCAACAAGTATACAATTAATATGAAAGAGATCAAGTATTTTCCATAGAGCAAATGAAATCCATCACGAGCAAATAGAAACACTAATATATCAAAGCAAGTATATATTTAGAATGTAAACAAATACTGAGAAAAATGGATATGAATGAACCTTTATATTGATGAATAAAGCTGAAAATTTGCAACTCAATCGGAATAGCAAAGCAACAATCATTGTACTAAAACATCGAAATTGTGAACCAGAACCTCGACATAGAAGCCTCGCTCGACCGATGAAGACAGGACAATTTTAGGTGGTTTTGCAATGAAATTAGCTAACTTCAGTGGTGGTTTCTCATTGTGTGTGTGTGTGGGGGGGGGGGGGGGGTCTTTTGGAGAAGAGGATTTGCCGCTTCTCCTTAGAGTTAGAGGAATTAGGGTAGGGTTTCTATAATTGGGTATTTTATATGGAGGTGGGAAGGGTTGTTGACCATTGGATTAGAAGGAAATATATGGCTAAGATTAAATCTTGCAGTATAAGTGAAGAGTGGGCTAGTGGGTTGGGAAGAATGAGCATGTGTCTTGCTGGTCCACTAAAATTCGAAAATGAGCTCCCAATTGGCCAAATTCAATTCTTTCTCATTAAAAATAAAATAAAAATAAAACTACCAAAATATACTAATTAATCTTAGTTAATAAGAATAAATTATTAAAGTGAACTATATATTAAAATAAAAATATTTTGGTGTTTTTAAATATTATAAAATACTAATAAACTATATATATAACAAGAAAAGAAAAATTATAAAACTATTTTTGACTTTTTAAACTTATGTTTTAAAATTAAAACTAAAAGTTGACTGAAATCCTATTAAAATGAAAATAAGTAAATATTTTTAAAAATACTACTTTAAAATGTTGCGTGGGTCAAAAATTACGTACTTACAGATGTCCCTCTTTGCTTGGAAACACGAAGAGTTTTCGGAGTAAAGAACAATGAGCAACGTAATTGATTTATGATCCGATGCTTACTCAAAACGAAGCAAAGATGGACAAAATATTGTGACTGGCCCTGGTATCTGAGCTACCTACATATCATTGGCTATAAAGGAATCATACCACGTGTAGTTCAGAAGTGAATGAAGTGATGGAGTGTGTGGAGAGGATGAGAGAGTCGAGTGATGTACCTTTCCGTCAAGATTCAGATCCGCGGTCATGTTATTACATCAAAATCAAAATCTAAAAGAACTAAACAAGCCTAGAAGCTATGAGTTACAATATTCCTATCTATAAGTCTTCTGAAACTTGATCTTGAGTCTTGAATGGTTCTTCATGCAGACTTTTGATTTGAACCTTGATGCTTGCTAGCTGTATGTGCTAATTCATTCTTCAACAACTTCTTCGGATCAAGCCCAGACATGCAGTGCTCGTGACTTCAGCCATGTCTTGAGCAATTCACATCTTTCATCTGCATTTTAGATTCACTTCTTTTTTCTTTTCTTTTATTCTGGATTGAGACTTCTTCTTTTGGTCATTTCGGACTGTCAACTCGCATTCTTGAGGCGAGCTTCTCCTCCTTCTAACTTGAATTGAATTCTGAAATGACTTCCCTCGTTCTCCAGGCGGGGAACCTGCTGCTGACTGGAAACTTAAAATAAATTCCCTTATTTTCTAGGTGGGCGCCTGCCACTGACTTTAAAATTGAAATAGCTTTGAAACAAATTTCCTCGTTCTCCAGGTGGGTGCCTGCTAATGACTTAAAACTTGAAATAAATTCCCTTGTTCTCCAGGTGAGTGCCTACAACTGACTTAAAACTTGAATGAATTCCCTTGTTCTCCAGGTGGGCGCCTACAACTGACTTAAAACTTGAAATGAATTCCATCGTTCTCCAGGTGGGCGCCTGCCAATGACTTGAACTTGAAATAACTTTCCACATTCTCTAGGTGGGCGCCTGCTAATTACTTGAACTCAAAATAAATTCCCACATTCTCCAGGTGGGCGCCTGCAACTGACTTAAAACTTGAAATGAATTCCCTCGTTCTCCAGGTAGGTGCCTACTAATGATTTGAACTCGAAATAAATTCCCCCATTCTCCAGGTGGGCGCCTGCCAATGACTTGAACTTGAAATAAATTCCTCGTTCTCCAGGTGGGTGCCTTCCAATGACTTGAACTTGAAATAAATTCCCTCGTTCTCCAGGTGGGCGCCTGCTAATGACTTGAACTCGAAATAAATTCCCTCATTCTCCAGGTAGGCGTCTGCCAATGACTTGAACTTGAAATAAATTCCCTCATTCTCCAGGTGAGTGCCTGCTAATGACTTGAACTCGAAATAAATTCCCTCATTCTAAGTGGGCGACTACCAATAAGTTGAACTTGAAATAAATTCCCTCGTTCTCCAGGTGGGCGGCTGCAATTAAAACCACAAAACGAACAAAATTTTCTGGCCCAATTTGCACTAGGAAGATTTGTGAGTTGTTAGCAAAACTATAAATCACCTATGCTATTGATGCAATGATGAGAGTAAAACTAAATATTTGACTGGGATGTGCGTCTCCTATGAATCAAACCAAGAATATTTGACTAGCAAGTGCGTCTGCTAAGAATAGAACCTGAATGACCCAGACTAGGAAGTGCGTCTCCTAGATTTAAGATTGAGCTTGCGAAAAACTATAAACTAAGCTTGACTAAAGTAAAAACTGACCCTAACCCAAACTAGGAAGTGCATCTCTTAGGGGTGAAACTTGAATGAACAAAATTAGGCAATGCGTCTCCTAGGGGTGAAATCTTAATTTAGGAAGTGCGTCTCCTAAAAGTATATCCCGAAAGACCCAGACTAGGAAGTGCGTCTCCTAGGGGTGAAACTTCAATGACTCAAACTAAGAAGTGCATCTCATAGGGATGAACTTAAATGACCCAAACTAGGAAGTGCATCTCCTAGAGGTGAAATCTCAATTAAGGAAAAAGTATATCTTGAAAGACCCAGACTAGGAAATGCATCTCCTAGGGGTGAAACTTCTATGACTCAAACTAGGAAGTGCATCTCCTAGGAGTGAAATCTCAATTTAGGAAGTGTGTCTCCTAAAAGTATATCTTGAAAGACCCAGAATACGAAGTGCGTCTCCTAGGGGTAAAACTTCAATGACTCAAACTAGGAAGTGTGTCACCTAGGGAAATAAAATTTGAAAAACCCAAACTAGGAAGTGCGTCTCCTAGATTTGAGATTGAGCTTGAGGAAAACTATAAACTAAGCTTGACTGACCCTATTCTCCAGGTGAGACCCTTGAACTTTAAGAAAACTAAAGATTAACGACTTAAGGAAACTAAAACTGACCCTATTTTCCAGGCGGGACCCTTGAACTTAAGGAAAACTAAGACTAACAACTTAATAGAATTAAAAGCTGATCCTATTTTCTAGGCGGGACCCTTGAACTTAAGGAAAACTGAAGATTAAAAACTTAAGGAAACTAAAACTGACAACTTAAGAGAATTAAAAGCTGACCCTATTTTTCAGGCGGGACCCTTGAACTTAAGGAAAATTAAAGATTAACGACTTAAGGAAACTAAAACTGGCCCTATTTTCCAGGCGGGACCCCCGAACTTAAGGAAAAATAAAGATTAACAACTTAAGAAAGCTAAAAGCTGACCCTATTTTCCAGGCGGGACCCCTGAACTCACGAAGAACTAAAGATTGATTACTTAATCAAACTAAAAACTGACCATATTCTCCAGGCGGGCCCCTGAACTTAAGAAAAACTAAAGGAAATCTAAAAACTCTTCTGACTAGGGAGAATGCCTAGGAGGTACGGTTCTTCTCAACTAGGGGTGTCTAAGAGGTAAAAACCCTTCTCAAACAGCCTTTGTGCTGACAAAATTTGGGCATGACACCTGAAAGATTCAAGCTTCCAAGCTTTGATTCGGACATAGTCTTCGTCCCTGTTTCAAACAAAGAAAACTTATGAGTTTAAAATGTGGTGGTTGGTTCGTGGCCTTGACTTTGAGGGAGATTGCTCCTGAACTTGCCATGATTAACCTTGGTTTTGACTTGGAAGTCCTTTCCTGTTATTGGCTAACCCTTTTCTGTCAAACCTTACCACAGAAAATGCCTCTTATCTATTCGAGCCCTATACCCTTTATCTGTTGTATTTTACTCATGAATTGACATTTCTGAACCTTTGCATTTCACATGAATCCCAAAACACGTCAATTGTTATCAACTCAGTGCACACACTATTTTCCCATGTCTTATGCCACTTTGATGTGATTTCCAGACTCTGCTTTGTGTAATTAAAAAGCTTGTAGCTGATTTTGAAGGCATTTCTCACTTGTTTCGACAAAAATAGACTCAAAAGGGACTCAAACAAAATAAGAGGAACAAAGTAAGAAGAAGAACGAGAAGAGATGGTATCTAACATGAAAATTTTTACCCAGGAAAAGAACAATGTAGAAACTAATCAGATGTAGACACCAACTCTAATGACCATGACATGCATTTTAGATTAAGCGGTCCTAATCTGTCAAGCAAGTCTAATGTTCAACTCTTGTTATACTTATAAGCCATGAAACTGGGATTCAATGCTCCGATCATCCTATCTGATTCACGATCCTTATTCGACTTGTAGTACTCGAAGGGTTTTCACCATCAAGCCTCTCTCATTTTATTCTTTCTCTCAACTTACCGTCACCTTATGGTGCCTATGAAGGTTTTCACCGATAAGACGATCTCATTTTGTTCTTTTCTTCTTATTTCCTCTGATTCTGCAGATGACAAGGCATTGACCATAGTAAAAAACATTATATGCTCCTGGCATGTCTAGCTCGGCACTCTCAAAGATTATCTGTGAGGTCTTTTTTGGATTGTAATATGGCTTTTGGACAAGGTTATAAAGAAAGAAAGGCATGAAGGCTCAAATTAAAACTAAAACAAAAGGGTTAATTGATATACAACTTTTGGAATCCATTAAAAACTTTGCCCTAATTTCTAGAATAAGAGAATTTGATTCTATTTTTTCCTTCCTTTTTTAGACGGAATTACTAAGAAAAACTGCCACACTCTTGACTTCGTGGGATTATGAAATATTTATTTGGTGCGACCGAACTGTAAGGCTGCCTACGTATCTTGTGGTGATAAGAATCAGGTCGAATGTAGTTCAAAGAGATAATTTTTGTTGCTATTTTTCATTTTTTTCTCTTTTGTTTTTTTTTTCTTTTTGAATTTTTCCATTGGAATGAAATTTCTAAAACAAACCTATGGGGACATGAATTTTTTTTAATAACTCTAAATTGGTTCCAAGAGAGGGGAGGTAAAAAAAATCAGTACATGATCAAAAGGGTACCTTAGGGTATAAAGTATTTGGGTAGATGAAAGATGGCCTCCCAATCTCTGAAGATGCTAGGTACAAAACATGCAACGCAAGGATGAAATATAAATATCATGCATAACATTTCTTTTGCAGCATCGGAAGTGATGACACATATATGTCTTCCACCTTTCTTTAGTGCCTTGTCAAGTACAAAACTCTTGTTGGGTAATTGTCTTCACAATGGAGGTCCACCGTTAGTTTGGAGAAAATTCCTTAGCCTTACCTTGTAACCCGAGATGCACTTGAACTCAAAGTTATTCACTTCAAATTGTCTGTGACGCACTCTTTTGCAAGAAATTCTTGCCTTCCTATTAACTTCTCAAACTATCTGCCCCAGTTTCACACAATTCGGGCTTTAAATGATCTCCAAATGTTCAAATCTTTACTTATTTCCCTCAAATGTCCCTATTATCTTCTAACCTTCTTTCATTGTTTCATGATTAGACTAACTTTTAAAATCATGCTGAGAGTTTCGCATGCATGTCATGTCACTAGAGTCACCATGAAAAGAACTATAAAAAGAAAAGAGAACTAAACAAAAATGGACTAGAAATAATAGACGACAGGAGATTGCATTAGACAGATAGTGAAAGGGTTTAAAAAACAAGCGAAATAAAACTTAGGTTACAACCCTGGAACAAACCTAGATAACACTAGATGCCTTACTACGACTAAACAAACTAGAAAACATAAAAGGAAGAAGGGTTTGAGTCTCAAGATAATATTGAGATTACAATCCTGAAATAACTCGGACATCAGAAATGAAAACAAAATAAGCCACCAAAACTCCTCCATGGCTAGCCAAGAAAGGAGTATCTTTCCAACTACCAAACTCGACATTTTATCCACCAAGTTCCACATCAATATTACCAAGGCAATTACCAATTTCAATCACATTGACCTCAGTAGCCTTTGGGTCCCTTTTGCCTCAACTTCTGGAGCCGAGATTGATAGCGATGAAAACTTGGCAGCAAGTGGCCCTCCAAGGAGCTCAGACAAGTTCTCATATTCATTTTCAACACAAATTATGCCCATCATATGCGTCTCATTATGAACAGGCAATGAACATTGGCTAGTGTAACGACCCGGCCGGTCGTTTCATGAGTTACTGCTCTGTTTCCCCCATTTTTGCTTCTTATATCCTTTTTCAGATGTATTTTGTGTTACCGGGTTGGTTGGTTCGGGTTCAAAGAGGTTTTGGTAAGGTTTGAGACACTTAGTCTCTTTTGAGGAAGCTTAAATTGGAAAAGTCAACCGGATGTTGACTTATGTGTTAAAGGGATCGGATGTGAGTTGTGATGGTTCATATAGCTTTGGGAGATGAATTGGGCCTTAGGAGCATGATCAGAATGTGTTTTGGAGGTCCGGAGTAGATTTAGGCTTGAATTGGCGAAATTAGAATTTTGGCGTTTTCCGGTTGATAGGTGAGATTTTGATATAGGGGTTAGAATAGAATTCCGGAAGTTGCAGTAGGTCCGTTGGTTCATTTGGGATGTGTGTGCAAAATTTCAGGTCATTCGGACGTAGTTTGATAAACTTTTTGATCGAAAGCAGAATTTAGAAGATTTGGAATTCTTAGGCTTGAATCCGATGCAAATTTGGTGTTTTGATGTTGTTTGAGCGTTCTGAAGGTTGGAAAAAGTTTGAATGTTATTATGGGATATAATGGCATGTTTTGTTGAGGTCCCGGGGGCCTCAGGTGAGTTTCGAGTGGTCAAACGGACTATTTCATATTGTAGGAAGTTGCAGAAAAATCTGCTAAAGTGTTGCAGACAGCAGTGCTTCGCATTCGCGAGTGGACCCTTGCGTTCGTGAAGGGTTAGAAGGTGAGGCTGAAGATTTAGCCTTCACGTTCACGAACGAGGTCCCGTGTTCGCGAAGGGCTGGTGTCTTTGACATCACGTTCACGAGGTATCAGACGCGTTCGCGATGGTTTGAGCTGTGGAGTCATCGCGTTCGCGAGGGAGTGGTCGCATTAGTGTAAGAGGAAAATGTGGTCAACGTCAGGTTGTGCTTCACGAATGCGAGGCTTTTACCGCATTCGGAAGAAGGATTTGAATGCCTGGGAAGAATGTTTAAATAGCCATTGTCCGCGATTTTGGATCCAATTTTCACCATTTTTAGGCGATTTTGAAGCTTTTTGAAGAGGATTGAAGAGGGATTCAAGGGGGAACACTTGGAGGTAAGATTTATGGACTTAATACTCGATTCTAATGTGAATTCTACCTAATTAATCATGGAATTTAAGCCTAATATTGAAGAACTAGGGCTTGTAATTGGAGACCTAAAATTTGGGATTTGAGGGATCATTTGAGGTTGGATTTTGGTGATTTTGATATGAATGAACTCGGGGAGTGATAAGGAGTCTATTGATGTAATTTTTATTGGAATCCAACACGTGGGCCCGAGGGTCGGGTTTGGCCAATTTCGGGATTTGTGTTGTAATTTGATTTCTTTCAAGTGGGCTTTGCTTCCTTAGCATATTTTGATGGTTTTGCACTGATTTTGATTAGATTTGGAGCATCTGAATGCCGATTCGAGAGGAAAAGGCATCGCGGGCTAGAGATTTGGACCGGATAGAGGTGAGTAATGATTGTAAATGTTGTCTTGAGGGTGTGAAACCCTGGATTACACATCGTTGTGCTATATTGAGGTGACACACACGCTAGATGACGAGCGTGGAGTCGTGCACCGTTGGGGATTGTGACTTAGTCCATTCCGAATGACTGTTTTTACTGCGTATTTGACTGAAAACTATTTGCTATCATCATGTTTTGGGCTGAACACCATATTTGGGCCTCGTGCCAACTATTTGGACCCTTAGGGAATTTTTACTGATATTTCCTCACTGTTTTGACTTTATACTTGTACTCAGTTACGCTATATTCTATTGTTTTCATAACTCAGCCATGTTTACTCTGTTTTAACACATTTTATGATATTCTAAATGATAAGTTGAGTGGAGCATCATGTTTTATAGTTGCCCGAGTGGCTTATGAGATTCTGACTGAGTAAGGTCGAGAGCCTGTGTTGTGAGGATACACTGATTTATGATTATGTGGCCGAGGGACTGAGATTGTATGCCACGGGGTGGCTTGTTGATATGAGGCAGAGAGCCTATTGATTATGCCACGAGATGGCTTGATATTGCTCTTCGGCCGTAAGGGGCCCCTCCCGGAGTCTGTACACCACCAGTGAGCGCGGGTACCTATTGTGATATAAGATATAGCCCGAGGGGTTGGTGTTGTTCCGTGATATTGCCTGAGGGGCGGATGCTGTTGACATTGTGCTCGAGGGGCGAGTTTTATGTGTTTATCTGTTCTAGCTGCTTTTCATTTAATTGTTTTACTGTAAAAAGGTGTTTTAAAGAAGCTTCTTCTGAACTAAGGTGTCTTTATATGTTTTTACTATTTCATTGCTTTTTACTAGTTTTATACTACTTCTTTATAGCATGTTGATGTGCTTTTACGTGATTTCTTATCTCTCAGTCTTCAGGTCCCGCTAGCGAGTGTTGATTTCTTCCAGCTCAGGCGGATTCGGAGATTCACTAGGTAGCTGCTCGACGTTTGTAGCCCAATGCTTCTCCCTCTATCTTATTTTCTCTTGTCTTAGTTTTTTAATGGACTATGGTGATTCTTTCTATTTTAAACGGCTAGTAGATGCTCATGACTGGTGATGCCCCGATGTCGGGCTATGTTTATTCCGCAAATTGTATTATTCACCTTTATTTTGGGATTATTATTATATTAAAGACCTAATTTGTATTATTTTAATGCTTAAAATGAATTGAGTATGTGTCGGCTGGCCTTGTCTTCACGAGAGGCGCTATCACGATTGGGTCTGGATTTAGGGTTGTGATAAGTTGGTATTAGAGTCTAGGTTACATAAGTCTCACGAGTCATGAGCACGTTTAGTAGAGTCTCGCGGATCGGTACGGAGACGTTTGTATTTATCCTCGAGAGGCTGCATAACCTTTAAGAAAACTTCATATTCTTGAAATTCTTATCGTGCAAATCTGTTGATCCGAGTACTAAACTTCTGTTATTGTATTCTCTCACAGATGGTGAGGACACACGCTACTGGTCAAGATGGACGACCACCAGTACCACCAGTTATGGCCACTGGAGGCCGAGGACGTGGTCGCAGTAGGGGCAGGGCTGTGACCCGCACAACAGCTAAGGCAACATTGCAGATCCACCAGCCACCCCAGTCCAGAATCAGTTCCCAGTTATGGACGCTCCAGTAGCACCAGCTGTGCCCATTGTGATTCCGGGTCTTCAGGAGGCCTTGGCTCAGATTCTATCAATATGCACTAGCCTAGCTTAGGCGGTCTCAGTTACTACAGCCGCATATACTTCTCAGGCTGGAGGAGGCACTCAGACTCCCGCCGCTCGCACACCTGAGCAGGTCGTGCAGGGACTTCAGACACCGGTGGCACATCCAGCCTAGCCGATTGTAGCTGCTCAGGACTATGTAGCTCCTGCCATGCTAGAGGACGAGTAGCATAGGTTGGAGAGGTTTGGTAGACTTCAGCCTCTGACTTTTAGTGGTGCAGAGGGAGAGGATGCCCAGGGTTTCTTGGACAAGTGTTAGTGGATTTTTTGCACAACGGGTATTCTACAGACCAGCGGGGTCGCTTTCACTACTTTTTAGTTTTCTGGAGCTGCCTTCACTTGGTGGGAGGCTTATAAGAGGCATAGGCCTGTTGGTGTAGCGCCTCTTACTTGGCAGCAGTTCTCTGTTCTCTTTTTGGAGAAGTATGTGCTGCAGTCTTGTAGAGAGGAGCTGCGCAGGCAGTTTGAGTGGTTGTGTCAGAGAGAGATGACTGTGACACAGTATGAGATGAGGTTCTCCGAGTTAGCTCTTCACATGCTATTTGGTTGGTTCCGACATATAGAGAAAGGATTAGGAGGCTTGTGGATGGCCTTACTTATCAACTTCATATTCTCATGACCAGGGAGAGGGTGTCTGGTGCTACTTTTGAGGAGGTTGTTGACATTGCTTGTGAGATTGAGTCAGTTCGTTGCCAGGAGCATGATGAGAGGGAGGCCAAGAGGCCTCGATGATCTGGTAGTTACGGTGGTGCTCCTTCGAGAGGTCAGTTTCAGCACGGCAGAGGCCGTCCATTCAGGCATGCTCAGCCAGCTCGCCCAGGTTATCGTGGGGCGTCATCGGGTCATGGTTCTCGCAGTTCTCATCAGTGCTAGTCATCACTTAGTGCCCTTCTAGCTCAGAGTTCGTCCCGGGCTCCATCAGTTCAGGGCTCTTCTATGCCAGGTGCATCTGCTAGTCATTACGGTGCTAGGGGTTCCCTTCAGTCCCCGTCCCCAGCACCCGGGAGTTGCTATGAGTGTGGAGAGATGGGTCATATGTGGAGGCAATATCCTCATCATCTTGCGGGTTCATCTCAGTAGAGGAGTCAGCCATCGGCTTCAGCACCAGTTGCTTCACCACCACCCACCCAGCTAGCTAGGGGTGGAGGTCAGTCAGCCAGGGGTCGCCCGAGAGGGGGAGGTCGATCAGGTGGCAGTCAGGCCCATTTCTATGCACTTCCAGCTAGACCCGATGCTATTGCTTCCGATGCTGTTATTACAGGTATTGTCTCAGTTTGCCACAGAGATTCTTCTGTAATATTTGATCTCGGTTCCACCTTTTCTTATGTGTCATCATACTTTGCTCGTTATTTGGATACGCCCCGTGAGTCTCTTGTTTCACCTGTTCATGTATCTACTCCGGTGGGCGATACTATTATTATAGACCGTATGTACTGGTCGTGTGTGGTGACTATTGGGGGTCTGGAGACCCGAGTGGATCTTTTATTATTATGTATGGTAGATTTCGGTATTATTTTAGGAATGGATTGGCTATCTCCGTGTCGTGCTATTTTGGAATGTCATGCTAAGACAGTGACATTGGCTATGCCGGGTGTGCCACGGATTGAGTGGCGAGGTTCGATTGATTATGTTCCCAGTAGAGTAATCTCATTCTTGAAGGCCCAACGTATGGTTGGGAAGGGTTGTCTTTCGTATCTAGCCTTTGAGAGGGATGTCGGTGTAGAGACTCTCAGTATCGATTCTGTTCCAGTTGTGAGGGATTTTCTCTATGTATTTCCTGCAGACCTGCCAGGCATGCCACCAAACAGGGATATTGATTTTGGTATTGATTTGGTGCCGGGCACTTAGCCCATTTCTATTCCGCCGTATCGTATGGCACCAGCGGAGTTGAAGGAGTTAAAGGAGCAACTTCAGGAACTCCTTGATAAGGGGTTCATTTGGCCTAGTGTGTCACCTTGGGGTGCACCAGTTCTATTTGTAAAGAAGAAGGATGGCACTATGAGGATGTGCATTGATTATAGGCAGTTGAACAAAGTAACAATTAAGAACAAGTATCCTTTGCCTCGTATTAATGATTTGTTCGACCAGCTTTAGGGAGCGAGAGTGTTCTCCAAGATTGATCTCCGTTCAGGTTATCACCAATTGAAGATCAGGGACTCGGATATTCTTAAGACAACTTTCAGGACCCGATATGGTCAATGAGTTCTTGATGATGTATTTTGAGATGACCAATGCCCCAGCAGCGTTCATACATTTGATGAACAATGTCTTAAGGCCTTATCTCGATTCGTTTGTCATAGTTTTCATTGATGATATTCTGGTGTATTCGCGTAGTCAAGAGGAGCACGCGGAGCATTTGAGGGTTGTGTTGCAGAGATTGAGGGAGGAGAAACTTTACACAAAATTCTCAAAGTGTGAGTTTTGGCTCGGTTCAGTGGCTTTCTTGGGGCACGTGGTGTCCAGTGAGGGTATTTAGGTTGATCCAAAGAAGATAAAGGCAGTTCAGAGTTGTCCCAGACCGTCCTCAGCCACAAAGATTTGCAGCTTTCTTAGTTTGGCAGGTTATTACCGCCGGTTTGTTCAGAGATTCTCATTTATCGCATCGCCCTTGACCTTGTTGACTCAAAAGGGTGCTCTATTCAGGTGGTCGGATGAGTGTGGGGAGAGCTTTCAGAAGCTCAGGACTGCCTTGACCACAGCTCCAGTGTTAGTTTTGCCATTAGCTTCAGGTTCATATATCGTGTATTATGATGCTTCAAGAGTTGGTATTGGGTGTGTATTAATACAGAAGGTTATAGTTATTGCTTATGCTTCTCGTCAGTTGAAACCCTATGAGAAGAACTACCCTGTTCATGATTTGGAGTTGGCTGCCATTGTTGACACGTTGAAGATTTGGAGGCATTATTTGTATGGTGTGTCTTGTGAGGTGTTTACTGATCATCGTAGCCTCCAGCACTTGTCCAAGTAGAAGGATCTCAATTTGAGGCAGCGGAGATGGTTGAAGTTGCTAAAGGATTATGATATTACTATCTTGTACCATCCAGGAAAGGCCAATGTGGTGGCCGATGCTTTGAGCTGAAAGGCAGTGAGTATGGGGAGTTTGGCATATATTCTAGTTGGGGAGAGACCTCTTGCAGTTGATGTTCAGTCCTTGGCCAATCGGTTCGTGAGGTTAGATATTTCGGATCCCAGTCGGGTATTGGCTTGTGTGATTTCTCGGTCTTCCTTATATGATCGCATCAGAGAGTGCCAGTATGATGATACTCATTTGCTTGTCCTTAAGGACAGAGTTTGGCACGATGATGCTAGAGATTGACTATTGGTGGTGATGGGGTGTTGAGGATGTAGGGCCGGATATGTGTGCCTGATGTAGATGGGCTTCGGGAGTTGATTCTGGAGGAGGCCTATAGCTCGCGGTATTCCATTCATCCAGGTGCTGCGAAGATGTATCAGGATCTGAGATAGCATTATTGGTGGAGGAGAATGAAGAAGGACATTGTGGGATTTGTAGTTCGGTGTCTCAATTGTCAGCAGGTGAAATACGAGCATCAGAGACCGGGTGGCTTGCTTCAGTAGATGGATATTCCAGAGTGGAAGTGGGAGCGAATCACCATGGACTTTGTAGTTGGGCTCCCACGGACTTTAAAGAAGTTCGATGCTATTTGGGTGATTGTGGATCGGCTGACCAAGTCCGCGCACTTCATTCCTGTGTGTACTACCTATTCTTCAGAGCGATTGGCAGAGATCTATATCCGGGAGATTGTTCGTTTGCATGGTGTCCCAGTTTCCATCATTTCAGATAGGGGCACCCAGTTTACTTCGTAGTTTTGGAGGTCTGTGCAAGGGGAGTTGGGTACTCAGGTTGAGTTGAGCATAACTTTTCACCCTCAGGCGGACGGACAGTCCGAGCGCACTATTCAAATATTGGAGGACATGTTGCGTGCTTGTGTCATTGATTTCGGAGGGTCATGAGATTAGTTTCTACCGCTCGCAGAGTTTGCTTATAACAACAGCTACCAGTCGAGTATTTAGATGGCTCCATATGAGGCTTTATATGAGAGGTATGTAGATTTCCAGTTGGTTGGTTTGAGCTGGGGGAGGCTAGGCTATTGGGGACAGACTTGGTGCAGGATGCTTTAGAAAAGGTGAAGGTAATTCAGGAGAGGCTTCGTACAATGCAGTCAAGACAAAAGAGTTATGCTGACAGGAAGGTTAGGGATGTGTCCTACATGGTTGGTGAGAAAGTTCTGTTGATGGTTTCACCCATGAAGGGTGTTATGAGATTTGGGAAGAGGGGTAAGTTGAGTCATTGATTCATTGGGCCTTTTGAGTTGCTTCGAAGGATTGGGGAGGTGACTTATGAGCTTGCTTTGCCACCCAACTTGTCGAGTGTGCATCCGGTATTTCATGTTTCTATGCTCCGAAAGTATATTGAGGATCCGTCTCATGTTTTGGATTTCAGCACGGTGCAGTTAGATGGTGATTTGACTTATGATGTGGAGCCAGCAGCTATTTTGGAGCGTCAGGTTCGAAAGTTGAGATCAAAGGATATAGCTTCAGTGAAGGTGCAGTGGAGAGGTCGGCCCATGAAGGAGGCTACCTGGGAGACCGAGCGGGAGATGTGGAGCAGATATCCTTACTTGTTTGAGGCTTCAGGTATATTTCTTGACTTGTTCGAGGACGAATGTTTGTTTAAGAGGGGGAAGATGTAATGACCCGGCCGATCGTTTCATGAGTTACTTCTCCGTTTCTCCCATTTCTGCTTCTTATTGCCTTGTTCGGCTGTATTTTGTGTTACCGGGTTGGTTGGTTCGGGTTCGGAGAGGTTTTGGTAAGGTTTGAGATACTTAGTCTCTTTTGAGGAAGCTTAAATTGGAAAAGTCAACCGGATGTTGACTTATGTGTTAAAGGGCTCGGATGTGAATTTCGATGGTTCAAATAGCTTTGGGAGATGAATTGGGACTTAGGAGCGTGATTGGAATGTGTTTTGGAGGTCCGGAGTAGATTTAGGCTTGAATTGGCGAAATTGGAATTTTGGTGTTTTAAGGTTGATAGGTGAGATTTTGATATAGGGGTCGGAATGGAATTCCGGAAGTTGCAGTAGGTCCGTTGGGTCATTTGGGATGTGTGTGCATAATTTCAGGTCATTCGGACGTTGTTTGATAGACTTTTTGATCGAAAGCGGAATTTAGAAGATTTTGGAATTCTTAGGCTTGAATCCGATGTGAATTTGGTGTTTTGATGTTGCTTTGAGCGTTCCGAAGGTTGGAACAAGTTTGAATGATGTTATGGGATATGTTGGCATGTTTGGTTGAGGTCCCGGGGGCCTCGGGTGAGTTTCGGGGTGGTCAAACGGACTATTTCATATTGTAGGAAGTTGCAGAAAAATCTGCTGAAGTGTTGCAAACAGCAGTGCTTCGCATTTGCGAGTGGACCTTCGGTTCGTGAAGGGCTAGCAGGTGAGGCTGAAGATTTATCCTTCGCGTTCGCGAAGGGCTGGGGTCTTTGAGTGTCACATTCGCGAGGTATCAGACGCATTCGCGATGGTTTGAGCTGTGCAGTCATCCCATTCGCGAGGGAGTGGTCGCGTTCGCGTAAGAGGAAAATGTGGTCAACGTCAGGTTGTGCTTCGCGAATGCGAGGCTTTAACCGCGTTCACGAAGAAGGATTTGAATGTCTGGGCAGAATGTTTAAATAGCCATTGTCCGCGATTTTGGGTCTAACTTTCACCATTTTTGGGCGATTTTGAAGCATTTTGAAGATGAATGAAGAGGGATTCAAGGGGGAACAATTGGAGTACTACAAGAAATAGGACTTTTTGCAGCAACATTTAGTGGCAACCTTTAGGAGCGACTTTAGAAGTTGCTGCTAAAAATAAACTTTTAACAGTGACTTATTTAAGGCGCCTCTAAATATGCGCTACTAATTACTAAATTTTTCTTTCCCGGTAAGACCAAAATTTTGGCTCCAAAGATCTAGCAGCAACCAATTAATAGTCGCCGCAGAAGAACATTTAGGAGCGACTTAGTCGCCACTAATAGAATAACTAAAATTTAAAAAGTAAATAAAAAAGAAATTTCTTAATCAGAAGACCTCAAACATATCAAATGTCACTTTGGTCGATTTCTTTTCTACAGTACCACTTGTTTGCTCCCTTCCTTCTCTGTAAAATTCTCAATGTCCTCTCCGATAGAAAACCTCAAATCTCTCAAATCATAAAATGTGAACCATATGGTAGAGCTATAAAAGCCCTAATTACAAATTGTGACTCTATCAGGTATGTGCTCAAATCTCAAATCCTTTTTTTTTGGTAAATGTATTCTCTAATTTTACCTCAAATTTTTCTGACCCATTTGTAAATCTAGAGGAACCGACAGTCGTCTAAAGCTAAAGAAGGAAGGAAGAAAGTTTGAAGTTTGAAAATCATTGCGAGGGTAAGATTTTCGAAACCGTCCAAAGTTTTGGGTATCTTGAGTTCAGTAATTGTGCAAGAAAAAAGCTTCTTTTAGGTTGAATTTACCTGGTTTTTTAGTTTTGAAGATGGATTCTGTTTCTTTTGAAATATTGAGTTTTAAGAAATTTTCTGATGTATATAATTTGTAGAAATGAGCATTTTTTTTCTTTATAATCTCTACTTTATACACTTATGAGCATTGTTCACTTCAGCCAAACATTCTAGGATATTATTGGATATAACTTATGTCACACTACTTGCGATGCTGTTAGTTATTGATTCTCTTATAGGGTGTTATGAAGATATATCTCTGTGTGTTCTATATTTAACTGATCCACTATAACAAATGAGAAACAAAAATAGATAATTTAGCATTAACTTATGCCGAAAAAGATGAAACAAAAAGAAGGAACCTGCTCCATGCTTTTAAAGTGGATCTTTTCCAGTGTTACAAGTAGCAAAGACTTGTCCTACTTTTTATTTGATAGCATTTCCTAAATATAGTTTGAGTGTGCTATTTGATTGTGGTGGTGAAATGTTTGTATATTTTTATCTTTTATTGGTTTCAAATGTATTATTTGTCATGGAGAAGTTCATTTTTGTATAACATAATCATAGCTTATATGACAAATTATACATAGAGGTTTCACTAATTAATTATGATTGAGGTATGGTTAGCTATGTGAGGTTGCTGCAATGGAGTTCTTATATTTCGAGCCTATTGACTTTTTCTGGTCATCTTCAGAAGCAAACAAAGCTAGTCCTAGACGAGACAGGAATTGTTAGCATTTATGATATTTCTTAGTAGGAATTACATCATCCTTTATTATCTAGTTTTTGCGTGTGCTATAAATTAAATGTTATACTTTGCGGTAGAAAATGTTATTTTATGAAAGTTGAACTTAGTAAATCATAGTGGATTCTAGTTTAAAGTGTCTGACATACTCAAAATGTTTTATGAAAATAGACTCAAATTGGAAGAAGAGCGTGAACAAATGGCTGAGGAGTTACAAAGGAATATACAACATAGTGCAAAGGAAATTGGAAAAAGAGTTGCAGAAGAAGTTGGAGGCTGAGCATGAACACGTGAATGCAGAAGTAGATAAGAGGATCTAAGAACAATTGGCTACTATCATAACCAAAATGCAACATGTACTGTTAATATTTTGTACTCTTCTTGACAATTGGCTACTATCTAAGAACAATTGGCTTCATGAATCTATTTGTTTGAAATATATGTAATGCTAACATGAGGTGATATGTTACTAGAATTATATGTAGTTTCTCTCTCTGATTTTGAGGCATATCTTATATGTAGCTTATCTTTAATTTTGAGGCATCTCATATAAAGACATCTCTTATATGTAGCTTCTCTACTGGAATGATAGTACAACTCTGTATGAAAGGTTTGGATCCCAATGACATTGTGTATATAAAGAAATCTTGGTAACATCCTCCATGTCAATCAACACAAAATTCATAAGATATGCCGCTTACTATAACAAATAATTACAACTATATAAATACATTTGAAAATGACTAGATGAATTGTCTGTTGCTCAATCCTTAGCTAATATCCTGTGTTTCTTCTTTGAAATAATTTAAAAGTGATAAAATGGTATACAGCTGTTACACACTTATTTATACTATAACCTTCTGCAATAGCCAGCATTTTGCTCGAGCTACTGCGACTGCTGCTTCCAACAGGTAATATGTGCCCTTCTTCTCTCTTAAAATTAACTTGTTTTTTCATAGCTTAGCTTCTAATTCTAATATGGGGTTTATTCTATTGAACTAATTAATTGTCTGAATCACTCCAAAAGAATTAAGAGGAAGTGATTTGCTTGGATTCTTGAATTTTTTGTATTTTAGCTTCCCAAAATCTTCAATAAATTGTCTTATTTGGGGGTTGATTTACTATAGATTTTGCTGCTGTATCAATCTTGATAGCAGTACTATATGTGTGATAAATCTTTACTAGAGTTGTGGTTGCGCTTTAATAAGATTTTTCATTTATTTTTATTATTATTATTATTATTATTATTATTTTGATGATGGTGTATTCAGGCCAGCTAGCATGTACCTTGAATTTCATTGGGTACTTGCTATCTCATCAACACATGTATCGGGTAACTCTGCTCACCAAGATTTAGGCCTATGGAAAAATATTTACCCAATTTTTTTTTTGTTTTCGCTAAGATTTGAACCTGAGACCTTATGGTTCTCGTCGCACTTTATTGACCACTAAAATCAAATTCACGATTTATGAAGTGACTGCCAAATGAATATATGAAGGAGGCAATCTCTTTTGGTTCTGGTTTTATAGTTTGTCGATAGAGAAGTAGTTTTAGTTAGTGTAAAAACTTGATTGGGAAGTAGTTTTAATTTGTTTTTAATGAATGAAAACTGATTGGATTACTCCTATTGTCACAAAGAGTTCTTTTATACATCTATTGATATTTAAGTCTAGTGGTGAAAAAAGTTTTTTTATCGATGATTCCACGGAAATTTCATATTATCTTCTACCTACGCGTGAGATAATTCTACTGGTCTTTGCTTGTGAGTTACCACTGTCGTTCTACGGTTGTTTCTTCAGAGATTTATAGAAGTGCGTTGTCCTTAACATTGGTAACCTGGTGTACATTTCAACCTAGAGACATGAGTTCTAATTTTCTACTTATTATATAGTTGAACTCACATTTCTTTGCTCAGACAACTGCTCATGACTAGGATACCTTTCTACTACATGAACTTTTGTAGTATTTAAAAATTTGAAATCTATTGGTATGAAATCTCCTCTTACAACCAAAATGTCTCCGTCAAAATAGACCGTAAGTGATATTGAACCATTAATAACATACATATCATACCCATTTGACATGGAAGTGTCAAACCAGGTGATGAGTAAATGTACTAAAAAATCAAAGGTGAAGCTAGTTCTAAAGGTATTCTGATGACAAGACGATAAGAGGCTTGGTTGCTGCTAATTCTTAAGATCTACATTCTCCTGTTTTACTCCACTTCTTATATTTCATGGATGTATTTCCTTTTTTGGTAGTGAGGCGTAGGTTGGTTTGGTTTTATTGATATATACTCATTTATGTTTGATTAGTTTTAATTTTGTGGGAAGACAATAGCATTTATATTTGGAACTCAGCTTATGGCATACAACTCAAGATAAACTAGTAAGAGTTCAGGTTATTATGTACACAGTTCGTAACAACAGAAAAAATGGTTTTGGATGACTAAATGCTATTTTCCCACTATATTATGTTGACAAGAGTGGGTTGCTCTAGTGGTGAGTACCCTCCACTTCCAACCAAGATGTTGTGAGTTTGAGTTCCCCCAAGAATAAGGTGAGGAGTTCTTGGAGAGAGGGATGCCGAAGGTCTATTGAAAACAGTCTCTCTACCCTAGGGTAGGGGTAAGGTCTGCGTACACTCTATCCTCCCCAGACCCTGGGGTTATACTGGGTTGTTGTTGTTGTTGTTGTTGTTACAATGTGGGAAGTAGGAAATTATACTTGTTCAAGTGTCATTGGCAGGATGTGGCTCACTTAGGAAGAGAAAAATAAGATTGACAAATATGGCTTCAGAAGTATGAATACTCATGCCTTGAATACAAATGAGCCATTTGTGTTGGCATCACTGGCTTGTAATTTTGTGTGTTCATGTGGGAATAGGTGTTTGAACGACGCTATGAAGTGTTTGATAAAATGACCGAGAAAAGTGGGGTTTTATTCTACTACCACTTTGAGAAAGCAAAACTATTTATGATATTATTTATGTGGAAATGCAAAAGTGTCTTTTAACTTATAACTGTAACGTCCATATAACTAAATAGTTCATCTTATTGGAATTTTTGTTCTTTGTTGGATTTTGATCTTGTATTTTTTCCTCTTGATAACAGGGAGAAGATTTCTGAACAATCACAAATGGCGATGATCAAGGAGTTTGAACACATTTAATGTTTAGTTTTTTCTTTTATTTTTAGTCGAAAGGCGTCGACCAAGGAGTAGTTCAAAGCGTGAAGACACTTAATGTATTATTTTTCCTTTTTCATGTGTAAATGCATATAATGGCAATAAATAAGAAAGTATTGGGCAGTGTATTAGCTAATTGACCATATAGTAATGAAAGTATTTATAGTATTTGTGTTGAGAAATATTTTTGGTGTTTGTTGAATTGGATGCTTTTAGTATTTGTAGGCAATTGATAGAAATGTACCTAAATATTCATTTCACAAAGTAGTAGGTCACCATAAGAAATCTATAGAATTGGTTAGTTATTGAAAAATGGCTTTAGTGGCGACTATACCTTGTTGCCACATATAATTAGTATTTGTGGCGATGAGAAGCGCCATTAAACGTACTTGGCTACTAGTGGCAATCGGAATCGCTACAATAGATACTATTTGTGGCTACTGCACTCGCTACTAAAGTCTTTCTTTAGTGGCGACCTTCCTAGAAACACATATTGAGAAGCCATTTTAGTAGCGATATTGTTTACTTTTAGGGGCGAGCATAGTCGCCGCAATATCTGGTTTTCAGTGGCGACTCCATTATGTCGCTACAGATAACATTTAGTAATGGATTTAAGTGGAGCGAACCCAAGGTCGCCTCTAAAGGCAATTAGTGGCGACTGTATAGTCTTTAGTAGCGACTTTAGTCTCCACTAAAATCAATATTTCTTGTAGTGAGGTAAGATTTATGGACTTAATACTCGATCCTTATGTGAATTCTACCTAATTAATCATGGAATTTAAACCTAATATTGAAGAACTAGGGCTTGTAATTGGAGACCTAAAATTTGGGATATGAGGGATCATTTGAGGTTAGATTTTGGTGATTTTGATATGAATGAACTCGGGGAGTGATAAGGAGTCTATTGACGTAATTTTTATTGGAATTTGAGACGTGGACCCGGGGATCGGGTTTGGCCAATTTCGGGATTTGTGTTGCAATTTGATTTCTTTCAAGTGGACTTTGCTTCCTTAGCATATTTTGATGGTTTTGCACTGATTTTGATTGGATTTGGAGCATCTGGAGGCCGATTCGAGAGGAAAAGGCATCACGGGCTAGAGATTTGGACCGGATAGAGGTGAGTAATGATTGTAAATGTTGTCCTGAGGGTGTGAAACCCTAGATTATATATCGTTGTGCTATATTGAGGTGACACACACGCTAGATGACGAGTGTGGGGTCGTGCACCGTTGGGGATTGTGACTTAGTCCATCCCGAATGACTGTTTTTACTGCGTATTTGACTGAAAACTATTTGCTATCATCATGTTTTGGGATGAACACCATATTTGGGCCTCGTGCCAACTATTTGGACCCTTAGGGGATTTTTTACTAATATTTCCTCACTGTTTTGACTTTATACTTGTACTCAGTTACGCTATATTCTATTGTTTTCATAACTCAGCCATGTTTACTCTGTTTTAACACATTTTATGATATTCTAAATGATAATTTGAGCTGAACATCATGTTTTACTGTTGCCCGAGTAGCTTATGAGATTCTGACCGAGTAAGGCCGAGGGCCTGTATTGTGAGGATACATTGATTTATGATTTTGTGGCTGAGGGCCTGAGATTGTATGTCACGAGGTGACTTGTTGATATGAGGACGAGAGCCTATTGATTATGCCACGAGATGGCTTGATATTGCTCTTGGGCCGTAAGGGGCCCCTCTCGGAGTCTGTACATCCCCAGTGAGCGCGGGTACCCATTGTGATATGAGATATAGCCCGAGGAGCTGGTGTTGTTCTATGATATTGCCCGAGAGGCGGATGCTGTTGACATTGTGCTTGAGGGGTAGGTTTTATGTGTTTATCTGTTCTAGCTGCTTTTCATTTAATTGTTTTACTGTTAAAAAGGTCTTTTAAAGAAGCTTCTTCTGAACTAAGGTATCTTTATATGTTTTCACTGTTTCATTGCTTTTTACTGATTTTATACTGCTTCTTTATAGCATGTTGATGTGCTTTTACGTGATTTCTTATTTCTCAATCTTCATTTATTGTTATTATTAACTGAGTTGGAGTACTCACTTTACTCCCTGCACCTTGTGTGCAGATTCAGGTGCTTCAGGTCCCGCTAGCGAGTGTTGATTTCTTCCAGATCAAGCGGATTCAGAGATTCACTAGGTAGCTACTCGGCGTTCGCAGCCCAGTGCTTCTCCCCTATCTTATTTTCTCTTGTTTTAGTTCTGGAATAGACTATGTCGACTCTTTCTGTTTTAAACGGCTAGTAGATGCTAATGACTGGTGACGCCACGATGTCGGGCTATGTCTATTCCGCAAATTGTATTATTTGCCTTTATTTTGGTATTATTATTATGTTAAAGACCTAATTTGTATTATTTTAATTGCTTAAAATGAATTAAGTATGTGTCGGTTGGCCTTGTCTTCACGAGAGGCGCCATCACGACCGGGTCGGGGTTTAGGGTCGTGATAGCTAGTATCCGCTTCATATGGATTTTGCATGGTAAGGTCACCTCATCAATAAGCTTCTGAACTGCTCTTTTCATATGCTAACACTTTTATATGTTGTGCCCCGGGGCATTAGAGCAATATGCGCACCTTTGAGAATAATCAAATTTCTTTAGAAGGGGGTTCCGAATTTTTATCTGAATTGGCTTCAACATGTGTAATTGCCTCAGCCTTTGGAACAGACTGGCATATGATTCTCCAATAGGAGTGAAGGACTTTCTCTTTGTTGTTGCCCTTTCATTTTGTACTCCAGGCTTGGTTGGAACCTCTTGCGGGTAGGTGGTTGATATGCTTGTAGAGGTATGTAAGGCATTTGTGGAGGCGGTGCAAACCGTTGCGGGTCTTGTGGATGTGGAGCATATGGCGATGCATTGTGGATAGAGTAGTTGAAAGGTGATGTATGACTTTGGGGATTTTTTAGAAAGAAATAGCATTGAGTAGGATTATCTGGAGTACGAGGATATTCATGTGGTCGATGTTGAGGATGAAATCGTTGAGCAGGAACGCCAACTGGATCTTGTCGTTGGCGGGGCTCAACAACATCAGGAGGGCTATTTTTTCGGAAAGGTAGTTGGAAAAGGAAATATTGGAGCTACTGAGGAGGTTAGGAAAGCTATGATAAGCGGGAAAATCTAGAGAATATGGTGGATCATTTGACACTATGACCGGATCTTGGGTAAGGGTAGCATCTAGGAAGCTAGGTGGTGGCAGGGGTGGTGTCTTCCCAGTCATCCATGCCTGATACATGTCCGCCATGTGTTGTCTCAACATCCTTACCTCTTCAACTAACCCAATGTCTTGTTCAACAATTTGCTTTTGGGCACCAGTATCAACCAATTCAATTCCATTGTCGTCTGCCATTGCCATTCGACTATATGTAGTAGGGATGAGTTACCAGTTTAAGAACCACAAACCAACCACCCTTCTGCTCAATGAAGATAATAAAAAGGAACAAAATGAAGTCATCACGTTAGCGTTAGGGCATTTAACATAAGATAATCTCACGTTATGTGCAATGCACCTAATCACAATTATAGGTTCTAAAATGACTTCGAGGGTACGAAAGTCAACTAGACATCATTCCTATTTTACTTCTCTCGCCCTTTTCTTCTTCATTTCCTCTCTTGCGCTCCTTGATTTGCTCATTTTCTTCCTCTCTTTTTCTTTCTGATTATCACCCTTTTCTTTCCTCTCATTTCTCACATTCCATAACTTCATCTCTCCTTTTTTCTTTTACTTTTTTTTAATTTCAAAATCGATTCGATCGAACCCTATGTAGGTTGCTTAAGTATCAGGAAGCTGCATGAATCATATCTTTGCATAGTTCGGGAAGGTCGGGAATAAAGTAAATAAACTAACTTTTTTTTTTTGGATTTTGAATTTGCTTTAATTTTCGAAAGAAAACTTAAAAAGAAAAAAGAAAATATTTTTGGATTTCGATGTTTTGTTTTGTTTTTGTTTTTTCAGAATTTTTGAAAAGAAAGACTTCTAAAGAAGAAAGAAAATACTATTTTTTTGAATTTCTACTTCTTCTTTTCTTGGAATTTTGAGAAAAAAATTTCTAAAGAAGAAAGGAAATATTTTTGGACTTTTGGACTTTTATTATGAATTTATGAAAGAAGTACTTCTAAAGAAAAAAGAATTTTTTTTTGAATCTTGAATTTTCTTTTTAATTTTTGAAAGAAGAATAAAAATATTTTTGGATTTTGAGAAGAAACTAAAAGAAAATATTTTTGGATTTTTAAAAATTGGGGTCTAAAAAAAAACTTTCTAGAGAAGGAAGTGAAGGGAAATATTTTGATTTTTCTTGAAAATTGTGGTCTTAAAGAAAGACTTTTCTAAAGGAGGAAGTAAAGAATTTTTTTTTTGAATTTTTGAAAAATTGTGGGTCAGAACTGATGATGTTTTCCTACGTATCTCACATTCGGTGAGAATCAGACCCACGTAGTTCGGCCAGAAGCGGGGAATATTTCAAAATCTTAGTCAATTTTTCAACACCTTTTGAGTAAAATCACACACTGTTTGATTTTTGAACACATGAATTTTGTGAGAACCGGGTGAATTTTACTCTCTTATTCTCCCTCTTTTGTTTTTTTTTTTCAAATTTCTTTCCCTTTTCTATAAAGCCGGTCAACAAACAAACCAGATCAAATAAGTGTACAACTAGCATATACGATGCATCAGGATGGTCTTTTTAGTTACGGGTACACCTATCCTAGATGGATCCAACCCCTATAATGAATCCCCTAAATCAAATGCACGTGATGCAAGCAAACGTACCTGTCACACCCCCTTTTTAACCAACTTCTACTAACTCTCTTAAATAAATAAAAGGATTTAGTAAAGCTTGAAAAGGATTTTCCAGTTAGAAAGTGACAAAATTGTGTTTAAAAGGAAACAACTCAGAGTCAACACCTGCCATTTGATTTCGGTGTGTCAGGTCACCGTTTTTAAAAATGATTTTTCCTTTTAAAACGTTTCAGACTCCAAAACTAAGTCTGCACCAGAGATTTGGGTAAGGGGGTTCATTTGACTCGGGGAGAAAGTATTAGGCACTCCCCGAGTCCCGTGAAGGTCACGGTTACGTACTCGATCTAGTTGGCTTTTAAAATGTTCGAATTGAGGTGAAATCAGACAAAAAATGGAAAATGAACACAAAAGAGGCTCGAGGTCGTCCCCGCCTAAAATAAAGAAAATAAAAATAAAAATAAAATAAAATACTACAAGCTTCTACTTTTGGCCTCCATTTACATTCACTTCGGGGCATACCCCGGATAAAAATATATACAAAGTCAACGGGGCATTCCCCGGATAAATTTAACTAAGGGAACGACCTCTCGCCTCAAAACTACAAAATCCTAAGGCTTGCTTACCCAAGTGTTGCCGACCTAAACATACCACTAGCGGATAATAGAATGAAATAAAGTAACAAATGTAGTACTAAAATCTCAATTCTGTTACTTTTAACTTCCAACTCTAGATCCCATATCCATTTCACTATTCTTGGCCAATATTTCTTTTCCACAGTTTACCAATCCACTGCCCATTAATCCTACTTAAACCAATAGTTCATAAGTTGATTCACTTATCATAAATTATGCTCTATTCACACTAATTAATTAAAATGAGCAATTTCACTAAACTTATATCAACCGAGAACATTACGCTATCATCATGCAATTATCATAGCACATGAAAAATAATAGCACACATAATAAAGAGAAGGAAACGAGAGGAACCTCAAAAGGAGTTAGGAAATTTTCTTCGACACTTGAAAATGGTACAAGACCTTTAAGCCAAAATCGAGCGAATCGCAGCACGAACAAGATGAAAACAACAATAGGAACTCGGACAGTAACCTCGACGTACGACTGAACGGAACTCGAATCGGACTTCGAACCACCTCAAACAAATTTCATTTTTGGAAAGCGAAATCTGGAATCTGGCCATTCTCTACTATCCGGTTTCTGGAGAGGAAGGAGTCTTAGGGTGGACTTAGAGGTTCAGGGGATGGAGGCCATCTTTTCCGGCGAGGTTTTGGAGAGATTGGCGGGCGGTGGCTGGTTGATTCCGGCTAGTTCGATGAGGAACGGTTGCTGGTGCTGGAGGAGTTAGGGTCGTTGGGTTAGGTCTTGGTCGTGTTCTAAGGTTGAAGAAAGAGACGGGCGCTGATGGGGTTTCTCTTGTAGTCTTGTCTAGTTGAAGAAGAAGAAGCAAGCAACCATGGATGTCCTCCAAGTTCTGCCGCTGCTGCTGGTTGCTCAAAATAAAAGGGGTCGTTTTTTTTGCTAGAAAAAAAAGAACGATGGGGTCCAAGATGAAGGCTAGGGTTTCTATAATTGGGTATTTTATATGAAGGTGGGAAGGGATGATATCCATTGGATTAGAAGGAAATAGATGGCTAGGATTAAATCTTGCACATAATTGGGCTAATGGGTTGGGAAGAATGGGCTAAGAATAATTGGGTTTAAGTTAAAAGAAATGGACTCCCACCTTTGGGCCTACAAATTTTCTTGTTGGACAAAGACAAACTCAAAAATCCTACCAAAATATTAATTAAACTTAGTTAAGTAAATAAATAAAATTTTAAAATGAAACTACTTTTTTTTTGTATTTTTAAATGTTATAACAATAAAGTAAAAAGTAAAGAAAATAGATTAAAGTCATGATAAAATTAAGATACCATGAATAAAAATATACTAATTGATCTTAAACTAAAGATAAAAATATAGAAAAGCGATAAACACGATAAATAAAACTATTTTATGTTTTTTTATGTCTTAGGACTAAAAGTAAAAAGATTAAAATTATATTAAAATAAAGTCAAGTAAATATTTTAAAAATATTAAAATACTAAAACTAACTTTAAAATTTGCGCGGGTCAAAAATTACGTGCTTACATCTACATAGAGCTGTTAACAAAGAGTTTTCGGAGCAAAGAACAATAAGCAACGTAATTGATTTATGACCCGACGCTTATTCAAAAGAAAATAAAGGTGGCTAAAAGATTGTGACCGAGCCCTGGTATCTAAGCTGCCTACATATCCTTGGCTATAAAAGAATCAGGCCACGTGTAGTTCAGAAGTGAGAAGGATGATAGAGTACCGAGGTGGAGAGTCGAGTGAAATGCCGTCGAGGTTCTGGTCCGCGGTTCCTGCCATTACATCAAAAATAAAAGGAAAAATTACAGCAAAGTGAAAAAAATACAAGATCCTATATACTTCTTGTATTGAATCTTCCTTGAATCTCTATTTGATCTTCAACATGAGACTGAAAAGTGGACCCTGTTCTTCAGGCGGGCTCCCGATGCTTCTTAAATTTGCGAATTGAAGTAAGTCCGAAATGAATTCCCTTGTTCTCCAGGTGGGCGCCTGATTACCAACAACTTGAATTGTATTCCCTCGTTATCCAGGTGGGTGCCTGATTACCAACAACTTGAACTGTATTCCCTCGTTATTCAGGTGGGCGCCTGATTACCAAAACTCGAAACTGTATTCCTTCGTTATCCAGGTGGGTGCGTGATTACCAAAACTCGAAATTGTACTCCCTCATTATCCAGGTGGGTGCCTGATTACTAAAACTTGAATTGTATTCCCTCGTTATCCAGGTGGGCGCCTGATATTGCAACAAAACAGACAAAACAAAAGAAATTTTTCTGCTCCAGTTTGGGATCTGGGCATATTTGTGAGTGTTAATCGGATCACGTTACCTATAGAGCTCTAAGAATTCAAAAGCTAAATCCCATTATCCAAGAGGGCCCTGAAAACTTCGAACTAAATCTCATCTAAAACTTAAAACTAAATCCCATTATCTAGGAGGGCCCTGAAAGCTTTAAAACTAAGTCTCATTATCCAGGAGGGTCCTGAAAAATTTTAAAACTAAATCCCATTATCCGGCAGGGGCCTGAAATTTTAAAATTAAATCCCATTATCCAGGAGGGTACTGAGACCTTTTAAAATTAAATCCCATTATCGAGGAGGGTCCTGAAAATTTTAAATTAAATCCCATTATCCAGGAGGGTCCTGAGAATTTAAAACTAAATCCCATTGTCTAGGAGGGTCCTAAAAATTTAAAAACTAAATCCCATTATTCAGGAGGGTCCTGAAAATTTAAAAACTAAATCCCATTATCCAGGAGGGTCCTGAAAACTTTAAATTAAATCCCATTATCCAGGAGGATCCTGAAAATTTTAAATTAAATCTCATTATCCTGGAGGGTCATGAAAATTTAAAAACTAAATCTCATTATCCAGGAGGGTCCTGAAAATTTAAAAACTAAATCCCATTATCCAGGAGGGTCCTGAGAAATTTAAATTAAATCCCATTATCCAGGAGGGTCCTGAAAATTTAAAAACTAAATCCCATTATCCAGGAGGGTCTTGAGAATTTAAAACTAAATCCCATTATCCAGGAGGATCCTGAAAATTTAAAAACTAAATCCCATTATACAGGAGGGTCCTGAAAATTTTAAAAACTAAATCCCATTATCCAGGAGGGTCCTGAAAATATAAAAATTAAATCCCATTATCCAGGAGGGTCCTGAAAATTTTAAATTAAATCCCATTATCTAGGAGGGTCCTGAAAATTTTAAATTAAATCCCATTATCCAGGAGGGTCCTGAAAATTTAAAAACTAAATCCCATTATCCAGGAGGGTCCTGAGACCTTTTAAATTAAATCCCATTATCCAGGAGGGTCCTGAAAATTTTAAATTAAATCTCATTATCTAGGAGGGTCCTAAAAATTTAAAAACTAAATCTCATTATCCAGGAGGGTCCTGAGAATTTAAAACTAAATCTCATTATCCTGGAGGGTCCTGAAAATTTAAAAACTAAATCCCATTATCCAGGAGGGTCCTGAAAATTTTAAAAACTAAATCCCATTATCCAGGAGGGTCCTGAAAATTTAAAAACTAAATCTCTCATTATTCAGGAGGGTCCTGAAAAACTTGCGCTAAATCTCATTATCCAGGAGGGTCCTGAAAACTTAAAACTACATCCCATTATCCAGGAGGGTCCTGAAAATTTTAAATTAAATCCCATTATCCAGGAGGGTCCTGAAAATTTTAAATTAAATCCCATTATCCAGGAGGGTCCTGAAAATTTAAAAACTAAATCCCATTATCCAGGAGGGTCCTGATTATTTTAAATTAAATCCCATTATCCAGGAGGGTTCTAAAAATTTAAAAACTAAATCTCATTATCCAGGTGGGTCCCGAAAATTTAAAAACTAAATCCCATTATCCCATGATTTTTGACAAAAGGAATAAAGGAAAATTTTGAGCCAAATAACTATATGAAGAAGAATGAGAAAAGAAGACTTATCTGAGGGAAGCAGCCAACTCCAATGATCATGACATGCATTTCGGATTGATCAGCCTAATCCGTCCAACCAATCATATTTTCAGTTCATGTCTTGTCTTCATACTTCAAAACCGGCCTTTCACTGATCCAAATTCTCTGTAAAGTCATGAGCCTCATTCGACTTGTAGTGCCCAAAGGGTTTTTACCAACAAGCCTCTCTCATTTGTTCATCTCTCAGCTCACCATCGTTTTAGGGTGCCCGCGAGGGTTTTCACCAATAAGACTCTCTCATTTAAAATTTTCTCTCAGCTCACCATCGCCTTACGGAGCCCGTGAGAGTTTTCACCAATAAGACTCTCTCATTTATTCAATTTTCCTTTGTGCCCATGATCAAAATGTTACCCATGATGTAAATCATACCTCTGTCTTGCTTGACCTGACATCCTCAAAGATTGATCAGAAGGTCTTTCTTTGGACCGTAATGTAGGCTTTTGGACAGGGTTAGAAAGAAAGGGTGGCGTGAAGGCTAAAACTAATTTAAGATGAAAAGGGGTTAAAATTACAACTTTCGGAATCAGATCTTTTCAAAACCCAAGCTTCTGCCCCAGTTTCTTTGGGTCTGGGAAATTTTTATTTTTATTTTGATGGGACCGAACTGTAAGGCTGCCTATGTATCCTTAAAAGGAATCAGGTCGAACGTAGTTCCAAAGGAAGTTGTTTTTTTCTTTCTTTCTTTCTTTTTCTTTTTCTTTTTTTTCTTTTCTCTTTTTTTTTCTTTTTCTTTCTTTTTCATTCTTCTTATTTTTCATTCATTCATTCATCATCATTTTTTTCGTTCTCTAATTCTGTTACTGATTCCAAAAGAGGGGTATGAAAGAAAATAAATAAAGCTCAAAAGGGGTAACAAAGGATGAAAGTGTTTGGGTAGCGGAATAAAATGCCCTCGTCATCTCAACTTTGAGCATGCCAAGTACAAAATACAACTGAAGGTAAGCAAAGAAATCATACATAGTACCTCTTAACTGCATCAGAATTGATAGCCTATCTACACATTTGTCTTCTATGTCTGTTAAATACAAAGCGCCATTGGGCAACACTCTTGTCACAACGAATGGCCCCTGCCAGTTTGGGGCGAACTTGCCTTTGGCTTCCACCTGAGGAGGAAGGATGTGTTTCAATACCATCTGGCCCACTTCAAATTTTTGAGGACGCACCTTTTTGTTGTATGCTCTTGCCATTCTCTTCTGATACAATTGACCATGACATACTGCAACCAATATTTTCTCTTCAATCAAACTCAACTGCTCTAGCCGGGTTTTGACCCAGTCATCATCATCAATTTCAGCTTCTGCAACGAACCAAAGGGATGGAATCTCAATTTCTGCAGGTATAACTGCCTCAGTTCCATATACAAGCAGATAAAGAGTTGCACCTACTGAAGTGCGAACAGTAGTGCGATAACCCAGTAAGGCAAAAGGAAACTTTTCATGCCACTGCCTAGAACCTTGAACCATCTTACGAAGTATCTTATTTATGTTCTTGTTAGCAGCCTCAACAGCTCCATTTGCCTTGGGACGATACGGGGTGGAGTTCCGATGTATGATCTTGAACTGTTGGCATACCTCTTTCATCAAATGACTGTTGAGATTAGCAACATTGTCTGTGATGATCACCTTGGGAATTCCGAACCGACAAATGATATTTGAATGAACAAAATCCACTACTGCCTTCTTGGTCACGAACTTGAAAGTTACAGCTTCGACCCACTTGGTAAAGTAATCAATGGCCACCAGAATAAACCTATGCCTGTTTGACGCTGCCGGCTCAATTGGTCCAATAACATCCATGCCCCAAGCAACAAAGGGCCAAGGTGCAGACATTATGTGTAACTCAGATGGGGGAGAATGAATCAAATCACCGTGTACTTGGCATTGATGACACTTACGAACAAAACTGATACAATCCCGTTCCATGGTGAGCCAATAATAACATGCTCGAAGTATCTTCTTTGCCAAGATATACCCGTTCATATGCGGCCCGCAAACTCTAGAATGCACTTCGGCCATGATAGTTGAAGCTTCTTTAGCATCTATGCACTTCAGCAGTCCTAAATCTGGAGTCCTCTTGTACAAGATTCCTCCACTTAAGAAAAATCCACTAGCCAGACGTAGGATGGTTCTCTTTTGGTCACCTGTAGCATGTACTAGGTATACCCCCGACCTGATGTATTCCTTGACATCATGGAACCAAGGTTCGCCATCGATTTCCTCTTCCACCACATTACAATAAGCATGTTGATCATGAACTTGGATATGCACGGGGCCGACATAAGCCTTGTCCGGATGATGTAACATTGACGCCAGAGTAGCCAAGGCATCAGCAATCTCATTATGAATCCTGGGAATATGTCTAAATTCAACCATCCTGAATCGTTGACAAAGATCATGCAGACACTGTCGGTATGGTATGAACTTCAAATTTCGAGTCTCCCATTCTCCTTGAATTTGATGAACCAACAAATCTGAATCTCCCAGAACCAGTATTTCCTGGATTCCTTTGTCTACAGCTAACCTCAAACCCAGAATGTATGCTTCGTACTCGGCCATGTTGTTGGTGCAATGAAATCAAAGCTGGGCTGTTACAGGGTAGTGTTGCCCTGTTTCAGAGATAAGTACAGCCCCTATTCTGACACCCTTCATGTTAGCAGCTCCATCAAAGAAGAGTTTCCAACCTGGCTTTTCATCACGGTCAACCTCGTCAGCACACATGTCCTCTTCATCAGGAAAATAAGTCTTCAGTGGCTCATATTCATCATCCACCGAATTCTCGGCCAAGGCTTGGGCCTTCATCGCGGTCCGAGTCAGATAGATGATGTCAAATTTTGTAAGTAAAATCTGCCACTTCGCCAGTCTTCCCATGGGCATAGGCTTCTGAAAGATATACTTTAGAGGATCCATGCGGGAAATGAGGTAAGTAGTGTAGGACGACAGATAATGCTTCAACTTTTGTGCCACCCAAGTCAGGGCGCAACATGTCCTCTCAAGCAGAGTGTACTTAAACTCATAGGGAGTGAACTTCTTACTGAGATAATAGATTGCTTGCTCCTTCTTTCCCGTGATGTCATGTTGACCCAATACGCAACCAAAAGAATTATCCAAGACTGTCAAATAGAGAATTAAAGTTCTTCCAGGCTCTGGTAGGACCAACACAGGTGGATTCGACAGGTGCCTCTTAATTTTATCAAATGCTTCTTGACATTCGTTAGTCCACTTGACCGCAACATTCTTCTTCAGCAGCTTAAAGATGGGCTCACAGGTTGTCTTAAGCTGAGCAATGAACCTGCTGATTTAATTTAACCTTCCAAGCAAACTTATCACCTCTGTTTTGTTCTTTGGTGGCAGTAACTCTTGAATGGATTCGATCTTCGACAGGTCTAGCTCAATACCGCATCGACTGACCACGAATCCTAGCAGTTTCCCATACGGGACACCAAATGCACATTTTGCTGGATTGAGCTTGAGGTTGTACCTGCGGAGCCTTTGGAAAAACTTCCTTAGGTCCTTGACATGGTCAGACTGCTTCTTTGACTTTGTGATCATATCATCTACATAAACCTCGATCTCCCTATGTATCATGTCATGAAATATGGTGGTCATCGCCCTCATGTAAGTTTCCCCAGCATTCTTCAAACCAAATGGCATTACCCGATAATAGTATGTTCCTCATGGCGTGATGAATGCTGTCTTTTCTACATCTTCCTCATCCATCAAGATCTGGTGATATCCCGCGTAACAATCCACAAAAGACCCAATCTCATGCTTGGAACAATTATCAATCAGAATGTGAATGTTCGGCAATGGAAAATCATCCTTTGGGCTTGCTTTGTTAAGATCATGGTAATCAACACAGACTCTGGTCTTACCATCCTTCTTTGGTACTGACACAACATTGGCTAACCAAGTGGGATATCGAGTGACTCGAATGACCTTTGCAGTAAGCTACTTTGTGATTTCTTCTTTGATCTTCACACTCATATTAGTCTTGAACTTTCGCAACTTTTTCTTGACATGAGGGAATGCTGGATCAGTTGGCAATTTATGAACTACTAGATCAGTGCTCAGGCCCGGCATATCGTCATATGACCATACAAAGACATCTTTGTACTCAAACAATGTTTTGATTATTTCCTCCTTAACTTGTGGTTCTAAATGCACACTTATCTTGGTTTCCCTAACATCATCATGGTCCCCTAAATTGATTGCTTCAGTCTCACTCAAATTAGGCTTTGGTTTTTCTTCAAATTGTTTTAGCTCTTTACTGATTTTCTCAAATGCTGCTTCTTCATCATATTCTATTTCATCATCATATTCTACTTCTTGGATTATTATTTCAGAATTAGATTGGCTTCTAAGACTCGACTGAAAACTCTTCATGCATGTCATGTCACTGCAACCAGCATAAAAAGAACTGTACAAAAGAAAAAAAGAACAAAATAAAACACTATTAAGAATAACGGAAAATTGCATTTTATTGAAAATAAAAGGATAGAAGGGTTTGAGCATCAAAACAAGCAAAACTAAAAATCTGGATTACAACCCTAGAATAACCCAGATAACAGAAAGGAAAACAAAGCAAACTACCAAAACTCCTTCCTGGCGGGGAGAGGAGTAGCTTCCCAATTGATAAACTTCACGTTTGGGACAACGAGCTGCACATTTGCTTTACTAGAGCCTTCACCAACTTCTACCATATTGACTTCTTCGAACAGACTTTGGAACCTCTTGATCAGCTCTTTATCAACATCGACCACAGGTTTTGGGATTGAGGAGGTTGGAGGTTTTTTGGTCCCTAGCTTGACAAAAGACTTAGAGATGTGTGGGACGGGCTTGGAGAGCGACCATACCTTCTGTTTCAGATTTTTAACCCTTTTCACGTCCTTCTCTGTGGGCATGAATCCCAAACCAAATGTACCAAGATTCCTACTGAGGCACACTGGATGCACAATACCCTGCATAGATGAGCCCAAACCTTTGCCCGGCACAAAACCATTCTTCAACATTTCATTCGCAACCATGACGGACGCGGAGGATAGCTTAGGACCTGGAATGCATTTTCCTTCAGGATTTTCTCAACAGACACTATTTCGAAAGTCTGATAGACCCAAGGTCCCTTATCATCTTCAGCTTCGATAAACGGAACAGTTGTGTCATTACAAGTTGACAAGTCCTCATCACCGTGCACAACTATTTCCTGCCTGTCCCATTCGAACTTCACCATTTGGTGCAGAGAAGACGGAACTTCCTTAGCAGCATGTATCCAGGGCCTCCCAACAACATATTATAGGAGACATCCACATCTAAAACTTGGAATTCCATGGTAAACTCAACTGGCCCTATCGACAATTCGAGCATTATATTTCCAACAGAATCTTTACCTCCCCCATCAAAGCCTCGAACACACACACTGTTCAAGTGGATTCTTTCGGTGCCAATCTTCAGTTTTTGCAGAGTAGACAGGGGATAAATATTTGCACTAGAGCCATTATCAACCAAAATCCTTGAGACAACAGAATCTTCACACTTCACGGTGAGATAAAGAGCTCGGTTGTGTTCTGTACCCTCCATAGGAAGTTCATCGTCCGAGAAAGTGATCCTATTTGCTTCGAAGATCTTGCCAGCTATCTTTTCCAAGTGGTTCACTGTGATCTTATCAGGAACATGTGCCTCATTCAAAATTTTCATCAACACCTTGCGATGTTCATCTGAATGTATCAACAAAGACAAAAGAGAAATCTGAGCTGGTGTTTTCCTTAACTGCTCCACAATGGAATAATCCTGCACTTTCATCTTTTTCAGGAACTCCTCAGCCTCTTCGTCGGTGACCGATTTCTTTACTGGAATTGGGCTATCCTTGAATGGCTTGGCTTTCCTTAATTCTTCTGGGGTGAAACATCTCCCAGAATGAGTCAATCCTCCAGTTTCATTAACTTCTTCTTCTATTTCTTTTCCTTTGTATGTCACTATCACTTGTTTATAATTCCACGGAACAACCTTGGCATCCACCATTGGAAGCTGGGTTACTGGTTTAATGATGATAGGGGTAGTAGGAGCCCCCTTCACAACTATGACAAGCTTACTTGAAATCCCTGGTACTACCACTTTCGAACTTTTCGGACTTGCCCTAACATCTTTTGACAGCCCTTTCACGACCAACACTGGTGGTTTCAAATTGAGTGAGCTTGGCTTTTCTGTCATCCCTTCAATTGTCAAGGGAGTTGCTTTGGTAGAGTCTTGAGCTTTAACCAAATTACTTTCACTGGCCCGAATCATCATGACGGACTTCCTGGGCTCCCCGTCCTTGTGAACTATTTCAATCATATGCGTCTCTGCATGGGTTGGCAAAGGGTTTTGGTTGATGTTCGGCGCGTTTGGCTTTGGAATACAATTTGGTTGGTATCAATAAGCTCCTGGATTGCCCGTTTCAAATGCCAACACTTCTCTATGTCATGCCTTGGAGCATCAGAACAATAGGCGCATCTTAGGGAATAATCGAGGTTCTTTGGAGGGGGATTTGGTATCTTTGACTCAATCGGCCTCAGGACGTCCAACTGCCTTAACCTTTGAAACAGACTAGCATAGGACTCTCCAAGCGGGGTAAAAGTTTATTTCCACTGCTACCTCTCTCTCATATACTCTGGCCTTGATCGAAAATTTGAACCAGTTGGGTTTAGATAGGGTTGTGGGGGTGGATAGGTATTTTGTGGAGCTGGGTAGATATTCTGTGGAGCTGGAGCATGTCATTGCGGGTAAGGTAGGGGTTGAGCATATGACTGTGCATGGTGAACAAGGTATTGGGATGGCCTGGCTGAGTATTGGGGGTTTTGCGGGGAAAAGTAATGTTGAGGTAGATTATATGGAGCTTGGGCGTAGGTTTGAGGTCGAGGTCGAGGATGGGTGTACTGATGAGGTGAACCCCTCTGGCCATGCCATGATCCGGAGACAACCATAGAGACATCTTCCTTCTTCTTTTTTCCTAGCAAACCTCCGGTACCACTCTGGATTACCTGGGTGGTTGCTTTTATAGCAGAATAGCTCATGATCTTACTCGACTTAAGCCCCTCTTCCACCATTTCTACCATCTTCACCACATCATTGAAAGACTTACCAATGGCTGAGATCAAGTGGCCATAGTAAGTGGGCTCCAGGGCTTGAAGAAAGTATTTAACCATCTCGTCCTCTTCCATCGGAGGATTGACTCGTGCAGCTTGCTCCCTCCATCGGAACCCATATTCTCTAAAGTTTTCACTGGGTTTCTTTTCCACCTTGGTCAGAGATAGGCGGTTTGAAACAATGTCTATATTGTACTGAAAAAGCCGGGCAAAGGCCTGAGCCATATCGTCCCAGGTGTACCACCTGCTGGCGTCCCGGCGGGTGTACCATTCTAAAGCTACCCCACTCAGACTTTGACTGAAGTATGCCATCAGTAATTCGTCTTTTCCCCCGGCGCCTCTCATTTTACTGCAATAACCTCTCAGATGAGCTACAAGATCCCCATGTCCATCATACAAGTCAAACTTAGGCATCTTGAACCCGGCAGACAATTGGACATCGGGGAACAAACACAAATCCTTATAGGCCACACTCACTTGGTTTCCCAACCCTTGCATATTTCTCAATGATTGCTCCAGACTCTGTACCTTCCTAAACATCTCTTCTTGCTCTGCGTTCTTGGGTGGTTTGTCAGTTTCAACATGAGGCTCAAATTGGGGAGTGTAAGAGTAAGGATCTAGGACTTTGAAGGTGGGCTCCGGTGCATAGTAGTAGGCATCTATAGCGAGGAATACGGGCTCACTAGAGGATCAGTGGAGGGTAGCTTGTGGAGGGGGTACAAAAATAGGAGCAGATGTCGGAGCAGGTTACGAGGTTGTTTTGGCTGGCGGAGCATGAACAGTTTGGGCTGAAGTGCCGGGGTAGTTGTGGTAAGGGGTAAAGCCAGGTGCGTGTTGTGGGGAAAGATCAATGGTATTGGGCATCTGGGATTGAGAGAGTGGTGGAATGGAAGCAGGGTTTTCTGTGTAGTTGGTAGGGAACGAGGGTGGAGGGTGTCCCTTAATCCAGGCCTGATACATTTCCGCCATCTGGTGCTTCAACCTCCGGACCTTCTCTTGCAATTCTGATTCCGACTCAACAATCTCCCTTGGTGGGTATACAACTCCAGTGCCTGTTTCCTTGCTAGCCATGACTATTTGATGCTTTGATCGGGTGTTGTATGGATGACTTGCCAGGATGCCAACAAACTAACCACCTTCCTGAAACTCTATAAAGATAACAGAGGACAACAACACGAAACCACCATGTTAGCGTTAGGGCATTTATCAAATAATAATATCACATTATGTGCAATGCACCTAGCAACGATTAACGGTTCTAAAATGACTTTGAGGGTCGCAGGGTCATATGGCATCATCCCGATTTGCCCATTTCAGTCCTTCCTTCTCTTTCTTTTCCAACCCTTCTTATCACCTTTTTCTCTTTTTCTTTCTCTTTTATTTTGAAACAAAAATGATTTGATCGAACCCGTTGTAGGTTGCCTACGTATCATGTCCCTCATGAATCAGACCAAGCGTAGTTCTGGAAAGGTGATGAAAAATAAACTAAAACAAAATCTTTTTGGGATTTTTCATTTAAAAACTTTTCAATATTAAAATACAATGGGAAGTGCGATAATAAAAGATCTGACAGACTCAACTACACTACGACAGACTTTGACACTACCTAAAGGACTCAGTACTTCTAGACTAGACACGAAAGTAAAAGACAGCATACGACAATCTCAAAACACCTAAATAGAATGACTCCTCAAGCTACTCCTGAATGCGACGGTCCTGGCTGGGATGATCCTGGGCTGTCCGTCATGATCAAACTCTGTAACAGCCTCGTAAAGAAACACCGATGCTGGGAATAAAGGCCCTGGCATGTGCTTCCGCATCCTGAAGGCCGACCCTAAACAAATACTGGCCATGCTGCTCTACGTTTGCTGCCAATCCCGCTAACTGAGACTTTATCAACTCAAGCTTATCCCAGGGATCTTGGTCCGATGCCTCCTCAAAATCATCTGTCTAAACTGCCCGACCCCTAAGTTGTGCTGGCAATGGGGTGCTGACCCCTGGCGGGACAGGCTGCAACCAAATCAAGTACTCCTGAGTACACTCGGGCTTGCCAACGTCCTCTACTAATGTATTTTTCTTCATCCTCTTTGCATTGTTCCAGTATTGCACATACTTGATTTCATCAGCCGCCTTTTTGCTAAAATTTATGATGTGCCTCCGAAGATTCAAAGTTGGAGGCTCCTCTTGTCTTTTGCCCAATTGCCGCATTACCCTAACGTGAGTGTACGACCTGACACACTTGAGTCCTATCAGCATCAGGAAAGGCTGCATGAGGCACCCTACCAAAATATCATCCAAAGGTAGCCAAAGGTAAGCCCACAAAACATTCCCATTTGTCCTCAAACCAAGGAACTCAATCCAAGACGTGACGCCTACTGGGTACGTAAACTTAGGAGAGTTCATCCTACGTTCGACGCATACCACCCGATCCCTCAAGGCATGGTCGATGGGACAAAGTAAGGAAGAGGTGTGCAAATGCTCCATCATCCACAGCTGTAGCAAAAGGTTACTTCCCTCAAAATATCTGACACCTCCCCTAACCTCACTCTGGGCTCGGTACAACTCTGCTAAGATCATCGGCACAATGGTAACAGTTTTGCGTTGCTTCTCATGAAATAGTGTTGTTACCACTGACTGCAGCCGGGTGCTAATGTGCCTCTCATCTAATGAAAAAACCAATAATACCAACAAAGCAAGGCTGAAAGCTTTGAGACGACGTCTTTGCCACTTTGCCTTGGTTGTGCAGAACTCATCCTAAAAGACGTCAAAACTATCATGTGGTCCAAATCTAGCAAACAAATAATCCAAGGATATCCAGGATTGCTTGAGACATTTTAAATGCTTATTATCTTTCAGGCCCAGGTCGCTGAGGATCTTGTCTTAGAGTGGTGTCGGGGAAGTATCATGTCCTTGCCTATATAGCTTAAACGAGTGAGACCAGACATTTCCGCCAAGGTAGGAGTCATCTCACACTCTCTAAATCTTAAAATCAAATTTTGCGGATCCCAATAAGTCAGCAACGCCTCCACTAAGTCTGGGCGGGGTGTGATATCGAGAAGGGAAGTTAGGGTGCCCAATTTCTGCATTAACTCATGCTGCTCTAACTATGAAAACATTTTCCACCACTTGATCAACTTCCTAGGAATCTTTACTACCATCAGCACTTTGGATCGAATCAGTGGGTCCATACCTGAATGAAGCAAACATGGTTAGCGACTCGGGACACTACGTGACCCCACCACATTTTCTAGTGGACAAATGCAGGACACAACTTGGCTATATTTGCAAAATAGCCTAAGTGGCTGAAAGTGACTATTAGCGCAAACTTGACAAAGTTGACCCCTAATGCATGAGAAATACTCCATTTAAAGCTTACATGACTCTAATATCCCGACAATCATGGTCTTAAAAATTACTTTGCAGAAATGGACCCTTTTTTGCCAAAATGGCCGATGTGGCCAAATGTGGCTAAGGACGCAAACACGACATGGATGGACTTTAAAGTGATATGACACCGAGTTATAAACTCAAGATCCTAAGACATGGGTAATTGAACCACTTTTGCAAAAATAACCCTATTTTGCAAGAATGGCCGATGTGGCCAAAAGTGTCTATACACGCAAATTTAACAGGGTGTGGATCTTAGAATCGAGAAGACACTTCATTGTAGACTCATGGCACTAAAACAGGAGATAACAAACTACTTTGAGAAAATACTCCTATTTTTGCAAAAACGGCCAATGTAGCCAAATATGGCTACGACCCCGGAAGCCAAGAACCTAGGAACTATTAGGAAGAACGGACCCTATGTGGGTTGCCTACATATCCCGTCCCGAAAGACGAGAATCAGGTTCGCGTAGTTCGGGAAGATTAAACATGGGAGAAAGCCTTTAAAAAAAATGCAACTAATTTTGAAAAACCATTTTTTTTGTATTTTTGATGAAAATTGAAAAATATTTTTTTCTTTGGATTTTTCTTTTTCTCCCGTTTTGAATTTTTGGGAAAATGATGGAAAATATAAAATCTTTTTGGATTTTCTTTTTTTGAATTTTGAATTTTTGAAAAATGTTGGAAAATGTAAAATCAATCTTTTTTGGATTTTCTATTTTCAATTTTTTTTTTGGAAAATAATGGAAAAATGTAAAATCTTTTTTTGGATTTTTCATTTTGATTTTGATTTTTGGAAAACTATGGAAAAAAATGTGAGTGGGCCCTACTTTCTTCATTTTCATCCTTCTTTCCCAAGCATCAGTCCGCCAAATGACTTTTTTACCCTCACAGATGCAACATTTAGCACATAAGATGATTAAATGTCATTTTGGGCCACGAGCCCATTTTGACAAAATTTGGACAGGCTTCTTACAAAGGAACACGGTACCTGGGACCGAGCCCTACTAGGTCTAGATGACATGATGCAAATAAAAATGACCTAAAGGCTGCCCTAAGTTTGGGGTTCACTAACAAGGCAATTCGGGTGAGCGTATGGTCGATGGTGGCTGCTCATGCTTTCCACCCACTCCATACGTCCGATGGCCCCCCCTCCTAAATCAAGGGTGACTCAACAAAGAGTTCGTGCATGCGACGCGTGCTCCGAGACTTGTTGTAGAAAGAATTGACCAGGTAATGTATCTGATGACAGTTATAAAACAGTAAACACATAAAGCAAAAACTGTAAACACATAAACAACTAGCAAATAAAAAGATATAAAAAGATAATAAAAATTAAGTAAAGCTAATGAAAAAGTATAAAAACCTCAACCAAATATTCTAAAAGCCAACAAAATCAAGTACTAGCTCGAACCCGCAAGAATCCCCAACAGAGTTGCCAGAGATGTCACCCCCCCTTTTTTAACCAACTTCTACTAACTCTCTTAAATAAATAAAATGATTTAGTAAAGCTTGAAAAGGGTTTTCTTGTTAGAAAGTGACAAAATTGTGTTTAAAAGGAAACAACTCAGAGTCGCCACCTGACATTTGATTTCGGTGTGTCAGATCACCGTTTTTAAAAATGATTTTTCCTTTTAAAACGTTTTAGACTCCAAAACTAAGTCTGCACCAGAGATTTGGGTAAGGGGATTCATTTGACTTGGGGAGAAGGTATTAGGCACTCCCCGAGTCCCGTGAAGGTCACGGTTGCGTACTCGATCTAGTTGGCTTTTAAAATGTTCGAATTGAGGCAAAATCACACAAAAAATGGAAAATAAATACAAAAGAGGCTCGAGGTCGTCCCCACCTAAAATAAAGAAAAGAGAAATGAAAATAAAATAAAATATTACAAGTTTCTACTTTTGGCCTCCATTTACATTCATTTCGGGGCATATCCCGGATAAAAATATATACAAAGTCAACGGGGCATTCTCCGGATAAATTTAACTAAGGGAACGGCCTCTCGCCTCAAAACTACAAAATCCTAAGGCTTGCCTACCCAAGTGTTGCCGGTCTAAACATACCACTAGCGGATAATAGAATGAAATAAAGTAACAAATGTAGTACTAAAATCTCAATTCTGTTACTTTTAACTTCCAACTCTAGATCCCATATCCATTTCACTATTCTTGGCCAATATTTCTTTTCCAGAGTTTACCAATCCACTGCCCATTACTCCAACTTAAACCAATAGTTCATGAGTTGATTCACTTATCATAATTATGCTTTATTCACAGTAATTAATTAAAATGAGCAATTTGACTAAACTTATATCAACCGAGAACATTACGCCATCATCATGCAATTAGCATAGCACATGAAAAATAATAGCACACATAATAAAGAGAAGGAAACGATAGGAACGTCAAAAGGAATTAGGAAATTTTCTTCGACACTTGAAAATGGTACAAGACCTTTAAGCCAAAATCGAGCGAATCGCAGCATGAACAAGATGAAAACAACAATAGGAACTCAAACAGTAACCTCAACGTACGACTGAACGGAACTCGAATCGGACTTCGAACCACCTCAAACAAATTTCATTTTTGGAAAGCGAAATCAGGAATCTGGCCGTTCTCTGCTATACGGTTTCTACAGAGGAAGGAGTCTTAGGGTGGACTTAGAGGTTTAGAGGATGGAGGCCATCTTTTCCGGCAAGGTTTTGGAGAGATTGGCGGGCGGTGGTTGGTTGATTCCGGCTGGTTCAATGAGGAACGGTTGCTGGTGCTGGAGGAGTTAGGGTCGTTGGGTTAGGTTGGTCATGTTCTAAGGTTGAAGAAAGAGATGGGCGCTGATGGGGTTTCTCTTGTAGTCTTTTCTAGTTGAAGAAGAAGAAGCTAGCAGTCATGGATGTCCTCCAAGTTCTGCCGCTGCTGCTGGTTGCTCAAAATAAAAGGGGTCATTTTTTTTGCTGGAAAACAAGAATAATGGGGTCCAAGATGAAGGCTAGGGTTTCTATAATTGGGTATTTTATATGAAGGTGAGAAGGGATGATGGCCATTGGATTAGAAGAAAATAGATGGCTAGGATTAAATCTTGCACATAAGTGGGCTAATGGGTTGGGAAGAATGGGCTAAGAATAATTGGGTTTAAGTTAAAAGAAATGGACTCCCACCTTTGGGCCTACAAATTTTCTTGTTGGACAAAGACAAACTCAAAAATCCTACCAAAATATTAATTAAACTTAGTTAAGTAAATAAACAAAATTTTAAAATGAAACTACTTTTTTTGTATTTTTAAATGTTATAACAATAAAGTAAAAAGTAAAGAAAATAGGCTAAAGTCATGATAAAATTAAGATACCATGAATAAAAATATACTAATTGATCTTAAACTAAAGATAAAAATATAGAAAAGCGATAAACACGATAAATAAAACTATTTTATGTTTTTTTATGTCTTAGGACTAAAAGTAAAAAGATTAAAATTATATTAAAATAAAGTCAAGTAAATATTTTAAAAATATTAAAATACTAAAACTAACTTTAAAATTTGTGCAGGTCAAAAATTACGTGCTTACAGTACCTACTAGGGACCGGCAAACGTAACTGATCCGATCCTCGTTCTAAATTAGGGTATAACACTAACAGAAAAAAAGTCACGTTAGCGTGCACTTCCCAGAATATTTAAAAGACTCAGAGAGAAGAAGGGTTTCATAACAGTTTATATACAGTTCAAGTAATATCAAAGTGGTAAAAAGCGGAATTTTTATCACATTAGACTCAAACACGTAAAAAAATCAGATAATAAACAAAAGCCAACTATAACAATTTTCCTTTCTTTTTTTTTTCTTCTTTTTCTCTTTTTGAATTTTTCCTTTGGAATGAACTTTCTAAAACAAACCTATGGGGACATGAATTTTTTCTTTTAATAACTCTAACTTGGTACCAAGAGAGGGGATGTCAAAGAAATCAATACAAGATCAAAAGGGTACCGAAGGGTATAAAGTGTTGGGTAGATGAAAGAGGGTCTCCCAATCTCTGAAGATGCCAAGTACAACACATGCAATGCGAGGATGTAAAATGAAGATCATGCATAATATTTCTTTTGCACCATCGGCAGTGATGACACAAATATGTCTTCCATATTTTGTTTTAGTACCTTGTCAAGTACAGAACTCTTGTTGGGTAATTTTCTTCATAATGGATGTCCTCCATTAGTCTGTAGCAAATTCCTTAGCCTTACCTTGTACCCGAGATGCACTTGAACTCAAAGTTATTCACTTCAAATTGTCTGGGACTCACTCTCTTATAACAAATTCTTGCCTTCCTATTACTTCCAAAACTATCTGCCCTAGTTTCACACAATTCGGGCTTTAAATGATTTACAAATGTTCAAATCTTTACTTATTTCCCTCAAATATCCCTGTTATCTTCTAACCTTGTTTCATTGTTTCGTGATTAGACTAACTTTTAAAACCAGGCCGAGAGTTTTGCATGTATGTTATGTCACTAGAGTCACCATGAAAAGAACTATAAAAGGAAAAGAGAACTAAACAAAAATGGACTAGAAATAACAGAAGACAGGAGATTGCATTAGACAGATGGTGAAAGGGTTTAAACAACAAGCAAAATAAAACTTAGGTTACAACACTGAAACAAACCTAGATAACACTAGACGCGTTACTATGACTAGACGAACTAGACAAAATAAAAGGAAGAAGGGTTTGAGTCTCAAGATAATATCCAGATTACAACCCTGAAATAACCCGGACATCAAATATGACAACAAAATAAGCCACCAAAACTCCTCCCTGTCTAGCCAAGAAAGGAGTATCTTTCCAATTACCAAACTCGACATCTTATCCACTAAGTTCCACATCAATATTACCAAGTCCATTACTAATTTCAATCACATTGACCTCAGCAAATCACCTTTAGGTCCCTTTTGCCAACTCGTTCTTAAGATCAACTTCTGGAGTCGAGACTGATAGCGATGAAAACTTGGTGGCAAGTGGCCCTCCAAGGAGCTCAGACGAGTTCTCATATTCATTTTCAACAAAAATCATGTCCACCATGTGCGTCTCATTATGAACAGGCAATGGACATTGGCTAGTATCCGCTGCATATGGATTTTGCACGGCAAGGTCACCTCATTAATAGGCTTCTGTACTGCTCTATTCATATGCCAACATTTTTCTATGTTATGCCCAGGGCATTAGAGCAATATGCGCACCTTTGGAGCAGACTGGCATATGATTCTCCAATAGGAGTGAAAGACTTTTCTCTTTGTTGTTGCCTTTTCATTTTGTACTCCGGGCTCGATTGGAACCTCTTGCGGGTAGGTGGTTGATATGCTTATAAAGGTGTGTAAGGCATTTGTGGAGGCGGTGCAAGCCGTTGCGGGTCTTGTGGATGTGAAGCATATGGCGATGCATTGTGGATAGAGTAGTGGGAAAGTGAGATATGACTTTGGGGATTTTGTAGAAAGAAATAGCATTGAGTAGGATTATCTGAAGCACGGGGATATTCATGTGGTCGATGTTGAGGCTGAAATCGTTGAGAAGGAGCGCCCACTGGATCTTGTCGTTGGCGGGGCTCAACAACATTAGGAGGGCCATTTTTTGGTAAAAGTAGTTGGAAAAGGAACAATGGAGCTACTATGGAGGTTAGAAAAGCTATGATAAGCGGGAAAATCTGGATAATATGGTGGATCATTTGACATTATGACCGGAGCTTGGGTAAGGGTAGCATCTAGGAAGCTAGGTGGTGGCGGGAGTGGTGCCTTCCCAGTCATCCAAGCCTGATACATGTCCGCCATGTGTTGTCTCAACATCCTTACCTCTTCAACCAACCTAGTGTCTTGTTCAACAATTTGCTTTTGGGCACCAGTATCAACCAACTCAATTTCGTTGTCGTCTGCTATTGCCATTTGACTTTATGTTGTAGGGATGAGTTACCAGCTTAAGAACCACAAACCAACCATCCTTCTGCTCAATGAAGATAACAAAGAGGAACAAAATGAAGTCATCACGTCAGCGTTAGGGCATTTAACATAAGATAATCTCACGTTATGTGCAATGCACCTAATCATAATTATCGGTTATCAAATGATTTCGAGGGTGCGAAAGTCAACTAGACATCATTCCAACTTTACTTCTCTCGCCCTTTTCTTCTTCATTTCCTCTCTTGCGCTCCTTGATTTGCTCATTTTCTTCCTCTCTTTTTCTTTCTAATTATCACCCTTTTCTTTCCTCTCATTTCTCACATTCCATAACTTCATTTCTTTTTTTCCCTTTTCCTTTTTTTAATTTCAAGATTGATTCGATCTAACCCTATGTAGGTTGCTTATGTATCATGACGCCGCATGAATCTGATCTTTGCATAGTTCGGGAAGGTTGGGAATAAAGTAAATAAACTAACTCTTTTTTTTTGAATTTTGAATTTGCTTTAATTTCCGAAAGAAAGACTTATAAGGAAGAAAGAAAATATTTTTGGATTTTGATTTTTTGTTTTGTTTTTGTTTTTGGGAATTTTTGAAAAGAAAGACTTCTAAAGAAGAAAGAAACACAATTTTTTTGAATTTCGACTTCTTCTTTTTTTTGGAATTTTGAAAGAAAACTTCTAAAGAAGAAAGGAAATATTTTTGGACTTTTATTTTGAATTTATGAAAGAAATACTTCTAAAGAAAAAAGAAAATATTTTTGAATCTTGATTTTTCTTTCCAATTTTCGAAAGAAGAATGAAAATATTTTTGGATTTTGAGAAGAAATTAAAAGAAAATATTTTTGGATTTTTAAAAATTGTGGTCTCAAAAAAGACTTATCCAAAGGAGGAAGTAAAGAAACATATTTTTGGATTTTTGAAAAATTATGGGCCGCAACCAATGATGTTTGCCTACGTATCTCACATTCAGTGAGAATGAGACCCGCGTAGTTCGGCCAGAAGCGGGGAATATTTCTAAATCTTAGTCTATTTTTCAACACCTTTTGAGTAAAATCAGAGACAGTATAATTTTTGAACACATGAGTTTTATGAGAACCAGGTGAATTTCACTGTCTTACTCTCCCTCTTTTGTTTTTTTTTCTTCTTTTTGTTCAAATTTCTTTCCCTATTCTAAAAAGCTTGTCAACATACAAATCAGATCAAATAAATGTATAACTAGCACGTAATATGTATCAGGATGGTCTTTTTAGTTACGGGTAGACCTGTCCTAGACGGACCCTACCCCTTTGATGAGTCCCTTAAGTCAAATGCATGTGATGCAAGCAAATATACCTACTAGGAATCCAGCATGAAGCTATGTCATTTAAGTTTAAAAACCTGGATGTATTGTTCTAGACCTGGCTTACCCGAGCAAATAACTCGAGCCAGGGGGGCGCAACGTACCGGTAACCAAAAGGCCATCTGGCTTTGTAACTAATCTGATCCTCGTTCTAAATTAGGGTATGACACTAACAGAAAAGAAGTCACGCCAGCGTGCACTTCCTAGAAGATTTAAAACACTCAGAGAGAAGAAGGGTTTCGTAACAGTTTATGTATAGTTCAAGCAATATCAAAGTGGTAAAAAGCGGTATTTATCCAATTTAACAACTCACTTAAATCACCACTTCAACATGCTAAAACAAAGTCAATGTAACATAACTATATAAGTAAGAAAACTAGATCAAAGTCTATAGCATATTTAACAGAAATTGTCCAACCAAACTTACATGTATTCAAACGAATTAATGTTGAAAACCAGTGTATAACCCAAATAATATGCAACCCGTATACAATTAATACAAAAGAGATCAAGTATTTTTCATAGTGAAAATGAAATCCATCACGAGCAAATAGAAACACTAATATATCGAAGCAAGTGTATAGTAAGAATGTAAACAAATATTGAGAAAAATGGATTCGAACGAACCTTTATATTGATGAATAAAGCTGAAAATTTGTAACTCAATCAGAATAACAAAGTAACAATCATTGGACTAAAATATCGAAATTGCAAACCAGAACCTCAACATAGAAGCCTCGCTCGACCGATGAGGACGGGCCAGTTTTGTCACGACCCGGATTTTCCACCCTCGGGAGTCGTGATGGCGCCTACTAGTAAAGGCTAGGCAAGCCAACCATTTGAATTATTTACCTTTTTTGCATTTTTAATCCTTTAACAATTATGAACTAACATTATATAAACAACAAAATTTAAATAAGCGGAAGAACAAAATAAAACCATTAAAATATTTCCAATACAATTCCCTAAACAAAGACTACCTAGAACTGGTGTCACAATTTTACAGATGGTTTAGGATTACTACAAATAAGAGTCCAAAAAATAAATACAATACTATCTCGGAAATACATAAATGAAACAGGATGAAAGGATAGAAGGAGACGCCAAGGCCTGCGGACACCTGCAGGTCCACCTCGGGTCTCCTGTTGGACTGAAGGCAACAACCTCACTACGGTCTGAAAACTGCAACACTGGGATCTGCACACAGTGCAGAGTGTAGTATCAGCACAACCGACCCCATGTGCTAGTAAGTGCCTAGCTTAACCTCGGTGAAGTAGTGACGATACTAGGATCAGACTACCAAATAAACCTGTGCAGTTAAATCATATAACGTGGAAAGTAAAAGCTAAATTTTACAATTAAATATAGGAAGGGGGAATCATGCTGCGGGGTATAACAAATAGCAACAGAAACCAACAGTTAAATGTAAAGAACACCGTAACTCAATTATCAGTTAAAATCAGAAAAATCAAAGACAAGTGCACGACATCACCCTTCGTGCTTTTACCTCACATAATAATGGCACAGAATGATCTTTCGTGCATTAACACTCATATCATGGCACGAAATTGTACATCGTGCAGCATGGCATCACCCTTCGTGCTTTAACACTCTCTCACAAATATCATACACGACATCACCCTTCGTGTTTTACACTCTTCCTCACAAAAATCACATACGATATCACCATTCGTGCTTTAACACTCGTCCTCACCCAAACAACAATCACAAAGCAATAAGGGCAAGGGATTCAACAAATTCACAAATAAATCCCGGCAAGGGAACAATGGTACAACAATCATATCCCAGCAAGGGAAACAATATCAAACAATAACATCCCGGCAAGGGAGATAACATTAAAACAACAATATCCCGGCAAGGTAGACAAAGTCATAATCCTCTTTTCTTTTTCACATTTACTTCACAACCAATTCACAATTTGAGCCAATGCTCTATAAGGTTCAAATTCCAATTATACTTCTACAAATCATTTTACAACATTGGGTCACGCTCTTCAATGTTCAAATACCAATATCACTTCCACAAACCTTGCTCAATAATAGAAATCATCACATAAGACATGAACAATACAAACAAAGTCACATTAA